>NC_133660.1:152756695-153056695 GCF_037893015.1 Macrotis lagotis | reverse complement strand
CAATCCATTGATATGCTATTTTTCTAGTGTTTTATTCTGATATAAGAATTTAGAGAAATAAATCTTCCCCTAAGAACTGTTTTTTTTTTTTTTTTTTTTTGTGAGGCAAATGGGGTTAAGTAGCTTGGCCAAGGCCACACAGCTAGGTATTTATTAAGTGTCTGAGGCCAGATTTGAACTCAGGTACTCCTGATTCTAGGGCCGGTACTCTATCCACTGTGCCAACTAGCCACCCCCTCCCTAAGAACTGTTTTGACTACATACTATAAATTTCGAGATGTTGTCTTATTGTTATAATTCTCTTCAATGAAATTATTGATTATATCATGTGTTTTTGACCCATTTATTCACAGAATTGGATTTTTGACTTCCCATTAATTTTTATCTTTTTGGGGGGGAGGGCATCTGCTGCCTTCCTTGGATACAGTAGTCATTTTTTACTTTCATTAATTAAGAACGTCTGAGGTTTGAAAACAATAAGATAGAAACATAGTTGACATAAACTAGTGATGTGTCTGTATTGTTTAATTTTTTTCCATATGCATGTGTATATTTTTAAGTCACAGTTTTTCCTTCCATCTCCTTTCCCACCCCCCTTCCACTTAGTGGCAAACAGTCAGGTTGACCTTGCACATACATATTTTTTTTAGAAAGATTTTATTTATTTTGAGTTTTACAATTTGCCCCCCAATCTTGCTTCCTTCCCCCCACCCCCATAGAAGGCATTCTGTTAGTCTTTACATTATTTCCATGGTAAACATTGCTCTCACTTGAAAGTGATGAGAGAGAAATTATTTCCTTAAGGAAAAAAAATAAAGTATAAGCGAGAGCAAATTTACATAATAAGATAATTTTTTTTTCTAAATTGAAGGTAATAGTTTTTGGTCTTTGTTCAAACTCCACAATTCTTTGTCTGGATATGGATAGTATTCTCCATTGCAGATAGTCCAAATTTGTCCCTGGTTGTTGCGTTCATGGAATGACCAAGTCCTTCAAGGTTGATCATCAACTCCATGGTGCTGTTAGGATGCGCAATATTTTTCTGGTTCTGCTCATCTCACTCTGTATCAATTCATGCAAATCCTTCCAGGCTTCCTTGAATTTCCTTCCCTCCTGGTTTCTAACAGAACAATAGTGTTCCATGGCATACATATACCACAATTTGTTAAGCCATTCCCCAACTGAAGGACATTCACTTAATTTCCAATTTTTTCCTCCACAAACAGGGCCACTATGAATAATTTTGTACAAGTGATGATTTTACCCTTTTTAATAATCTCTTAAGGGTATAGATCCAGTAGTGGTATTGCTGGATCAAAGGGCATGCACATTTTTGCTGACCTTTGGGCATAATTCCAAATTGATCTCCAGAAAAGTTGTATGAATTCACAGCTCCACCAACAATGTAATAGTGTTCCAGATTTCCCACATCCCTTTCAACATTGATCCCTGTCTTTTCTGGTCATATTGGCCAGTCTGAGAGGTGTGAGGTGGTATCTCAGAGATGCTCTAATTTGCATTATTCTAATAAGTAGTGATATAGAGCAATTTTTCATATGACTATGAATTGCTTTGATTTACTACACTGTAAATTACCTTTGTGTATCATTTGACAATTTGTTAATTGGGGAATGGCTTGTTTCTTTGAAAATTTTACTCAGTTCTCTGTATATTTAAGAAGTTAGTCTTTTGTCAGAAATATTAGTTGTAAAAAATGTTTCCCAGTTTACTACATTTCTTTTGATCTTTGTTACAGTAGTTTTGTCTGTGCAAAAGCTTTTGTTTTTAATGATGTTTTCCATCTATTCCTTTGTCACAAACTACTTCCCTTTTCATAGATCTGACAGGTAAACTATTCCTTGATCTTCTTTTTATTTTTATTAAAAGTTTGCTTATATTTTATTATAAGTTTGTTTATGATATTGTTTTTTAGGTCTGTATCATGTATCCATTTTTATCTTATCTTTGTATAGGGTGTGAGGTGTTGTTCTTATCTAAGTTTCTTCCATATGAACTTCCATTTTTTTCCAACAGTTTTAATCTAAGAGAGAGATTTTATCCCAGTAGTTGGACTCTTTGGGTTTATCAAACAGCAGAATACTACAACCATTTCCTGCTATTGCACCTAGTCTATTACACTGATCCACCACTGTATTTCTTATCCAATACCGGACAGTTTTGGTAAGTGACAATATAATTTTAGATCTAGTAAGACTAAGCCACCTTCTTTTGCACTTTTTCCTTGAATCCCTGGAAATTCATGACTTTTTATTTCTCTATATAAATTTTGGAATTTTGACTGGTAGGGCCCTAAACAAGTAGTTTACTTTTGTTAGAATTGTCATTTTTATTATATTAGCATGACCTATTCATGAGCAGTTGATGTTTGGCCAGTTATTTATATCTGATTTTATTTGTGTGAGAAATGTTTTGTATTTGTTTTCAAAAAATTTTTGACTGTGCCTTGGCGGGTAGACTTCCAGGTATTTTATATTGTCTGAAGTTACTTTGAATGGGATTTCTCTTTCTAGCTCTTTCTGCTGTATCTTGCTAGTAATATATAGATATACTGAAGATTTATGAGGATTTATTTTATATCCTGCTACTTTGTTAAAGCTGCTAAACATTTCTAGTAGTTTTTAAATGATTTTTTGGGATTCTCTAGGTATACCATCATGTCATCTGCAAATAGTGAGTGTCTTGTCTTTTCCTTCCCAATTTTAATTACTTCAATTTTTTTTCCCTTATTGCTGAAACTAACATTTCTAATACAATATTGAATAGTAGTGGTGATAATGGGAATCCTTGTTTCTCCCCTGATCTTTTTTGGAATGCCTCTAGCCTATCCCCATTGCATATAATGCTCGTTGAGGGTTTCAGATAGATACTGTTCATTATTCTGAGAAACAATCCATTTATTCCTACACTCTGTAGTGTTCTTAGAAGGAATGGGTGCCATATTTTGTCAAGAGATTTTTTAGCATCCATTGATATGATCTTATGATTTCTGATAGGTTTTTTATTGATAAATTATACTAACAATTTTCCTAATATTGAACCAAACTTGCATTCCTGTGATAAATACTACTTTATCATGATGTATTATCCTAGTGATACCTTTTTGTAATCATTTTGCTTAAATTTTATTTAAGATTTTTGCATCTATATTCATCAGGTAGATAGGTCTGTAATTTTCTTTCTCTGTTTTAACTCTTCCTGGTTTAGGCATCAGCACCATATTGGTGTCATAGAAAGAATTAGGCAGAGTTCTATCTTTCCCTATTTTTCCAAAGAGTTTATATAGAATTGGAATCAGTTGTTCTTTAAATGTTTGATAGGATTCACTTGTGAATCCATCTGGCCCGGGAGATTTATTCTTAGGGAGTTCAATTATAGCTTGTTGAATTTCTATTTCTGAGATAGGGTTATTTAGGTATTTAGTTTACTCTTCATTTTACTTGGGAAACTTTTATTTTTGTAAATATCTGACTATTTCAATTAGATCATCAAATTTGTTTGCATAGAGTTGGACAAAATAATTCTGAATTATTACTTTAATTTCCTCCTCATTGGTAGTGAGTTCACCTTTTCCATTTATTATACTAGCAATTAAGTTTGACTATTTTTTTGTAATCAAATTGACCAGAAGTTTATCAATTTTATTGTTTTTTTTTTCTTAAAACCAGCTTTTGGTTTTATTTATTAGTTCAAAGTTTTCTTGCTTTCAATTTTTTAATTTCTCCTTTAAGTTTTAGAATTTCTTATTAGGTATTTAATTGGAGGTTTTTAATTTTCTAATTTTTTAAGTTGTAATATTTAGTTCATTGATTTCTTCTTTAGCTAATTTATTCATGTGAGCATTTAAAAATATAATATATGCCCTGACAACCACCTTGAGTGGATCCTCTAGGTTTTGGCATGTTGTTTCATTATTGTCATTATCAAGAATGACATAATTAATTCTGTCTCTAATTTGTTACTTGATCCATTAATTCTTTAAAATGAAGTTATTTAATCCAATTAGTTCTGAATCTATATCTCCCTGGTCCAATATTGCATATGATTTTTATTACATTATGATCTGAGAAAGATGTATTCACTATTTCTGCCTTTTTGCAATTGAACATTAGGTTTTTATGGACATCATCAATTTTTTTGTAAGTTCCATGTACTGTAGGAAAAAATTATATTCCTTTCTATCCTTATTCAATTTCCTCCATAGGTCTATCATATGTAGGTTTTCTAACAATCTATTTACCTCCTTAACTACCTTCTTGTTTATTTTATGATTAGATTTATCTAAATCTGAGAGTGGGAGGTTGAGGTCTTCTACTAGTAGAATTTTGCTGTCTATGTCTTCTTGTAACTCATTCAAATTCTCCTCTAAGAAGTTGTATGTTATACCTTTGGGTCCATACATATTTAGTATTTAAATTACTTTATTGTGTATTTTACCTTTTATGAGGATATAGTTTCCTTCCTTATCTCTTTTAACATTATCTATTTTTGCATCTGCTTTGTCTGAGATAAAGATTGCTACCCCTGTTTTTTTCACTTCAGCTGAAGCAAAATATAATTTGCTCCAACCTTTTACCTTTACTCTATATGTATCTCTCTGTTTCAAATGAGTTTCTGGTAAGCAGCATATTGTAGAATTCTGGTTTTTAATCCACTCTGCTATTCCCTTACATTTTAAGGGAAAGTTCATCCCATCACATTCAAAGTTATAATTAGTAACTTTTTATTGCCCTCCATGCTATCTTCCTTCTCTTTCATTTTTTCTCCTTTTCCCCCCTTATCCATATTTCCCAGTGTTATTTCTGGACATTTCCACCTTCGGTGTGTTTTCCCTCCTATATCAACCCCTCCCCCTTCTTTCCCCTTTCCCCCTTCTTCCCTTCCTTCTATCAGTTCCCCCTTTTCTCCCCCTCCCCACCCCTATCCCCCACTCCCCTTTTCCCCTTTTAATACTTGAAATGTGAGATAAGTTTCTTGTCTTAACTAAGACAAGTTAAATTTAAACCAAGTCTTATGAGATGAAGATTCAGGTAGTTCTCACCTCCTCTCTTCTTCCCCTCCATTACAACAGGTTTTTTGTACCTCTTTATGTAATGAGATTGACCCTATTCAGTCTCCTCCATCCTCCCATCTCCTTACTGTCCCCCTTTTTAAGGAGGTATTGTTTTTAATTCATTCTAAGTCACAGAAAAGGTATGAGTCAATCACTTATGGCTAAGTATACTCTCTTAGAAAAAATTTTTTGCATTTGTCTAATTGAAGATTTGAGAGAATTATTTGCATTTTTTATTTGTCTAATTGTATTTTCCAAGGATGTGTTTTCTTGTTGTGAATTGCTAATTTTCTGGGAGCTGGCTCTCAGAGGTTTGCTTTTGAAGATCTTAGAGGCTTTGCTCACTTTTACTTAATAATTTCAAAATACAGCCAGTAGGGGGCACTGGTTGCTTTTTAGTGGGTGTTTGAGGCCCTCAGCAGCAGTGTCTGACTTTATCTTGAATTAATCGCCTTTTCAGTTGAGTGAACTCTGTTGCTCACCCTTGGCCTGAGGGGCCATATATACATATACACACACACATATATATAATGGAAAAGTTGGATCATTTCACAACTCCATTAGCAATGCATCAATGCTGCAGTCCTCCCACAACCTAACATTTATCAATTTCCATTTTTCTCATCTTAGACAATCTTATAGGTATCAAATGATAGCTCAAATTTGTATTAATTTGCATTTCTCTAATCAATAATGATTTGGAACATTTTTTTTTCATATGATTATATAAAGCTTTAATTTCTTCAGTTGAAAATTGTTCATATCCTATCACCATTTATTGATTGAAGAATGACTAGGAACTTTAAAAATTTGATGAAATATTATTATATATTTTAGAAATGAGATGTTTTTTCCAAACACCTTGTTGTGAAGATTGTTTCCCGAGCTTTCTGCTTTCCTTCTAATTTTGGCAGCACTGATTTTCTGAGTGAAAATCTTTTTAATTTAACACAGTAAAAGTCATTTGTTTTTCAGTTTATAATGTACTCTGTTTCTTATTTGGTCATAAATTTCTCCTTTTACCATAAATTTGATTAATAAGTGTGTTTCTTGGTATATTTGTGTATCTATGGTGTCATCTTTTATTTCTAAATCCTGTACCCATTTTGACCTTAATTTGACATAGGATGTGAGATGTGGTTCTTTGGCTAGTTTGTGCAATGATATTTTGCAATTTTCCCAACAGTGTTTGTCAGAATGAGTTCTTATCCCAGAATCTAAAGTCTTTTCATTTATTAAACAGTAGATTGCTGTAATCATTTACTACACTTTCTTTTGAACCTATCTTAATTCACTGATCCATTAGACTTTTTCTTAACCAGCACAATCAATTTTTATGACTACCACTTTATTGTATAGTTTTAGATCTGGTAGAGCTAGGTCGCTTTCCTCTACAATTCTGTTTTTTTAAATGCTTTACAGTTTTTTCTTCTTGCCCTTTTCTTGCTCTAGATGAACTTTGTTACTATTTTTTTCTAGCTTGGTAATGTATTTATTTGGTGGTTTGATTGATATGGCACAGAATAAGTAAATTAATTTGCATAGAATTGTCATTTTTATTATATTACCTTGAACAATTGACATTTTCCCAATTATTTAGATCCGACTTAATTTGTTTAAGAAGTATTTTATAGGGGTCGCTAGGTGGCGCAGTAGATAGAGCACTGGCCCTGGAGTCAGGAGTACCTGAGTTCAAAACTGGCCTCAGACACTTAATAATGACCTATCTGTGTGGCCTTGGGCAAGCCACTTAACCCTATTGCCTTGTAAAAATCTAAAAAAAAAAGTCTTTTATAATGTTGTTCATACAGTTTCTGGATTTATATAGTGAGGTAGATTCCCAAGTATTTAATGTTGTCTATAGTTACTTTAAATGGAATTTCTCTTACTATCTCTTGCTTTTGGGTTTTGTTAAAAGTATATAGAAATGCTGATTATTTATGTGGATTAATTTTATATCCTGCTACTTTGCTGAACTTGTAAATTGTTTCAAGGAGTTTTTTTTTTTTTGAAGATTGTCTTGAGTTTTCTAAGTATATCATATCATCTGCAAAGAGTGAAAACTTTGTTTTGGATTTGTTCAACTGTAGATAGTTGTAATCATTTACTGCACTTTACTGCATTTACTACGGTAAACCAGTTTTGATTCCTTCTATTCCTTTTTCTTTTCTTATTGCTACAATTAGCCTTTGCCCCAGATTTTATTGGAAATGTTCCAAGTTTATTCCCATTACATATAATTGTTGATGGTTTTAGATAGATTCTTTTTTATTGTTTTAAGGAAAGCTCCATTTATTCCTAAATTTTCTGGTTTTCAAAATAGGAATGAATGTGACATTTTGTCAGACTTATTCAAATCTATTGAGACAATCATATGATTTTATTTATGGTTTTGCTATTAAAACATTCAATTATGCTGACTGCTTTTCTAATATTGACCCATCCCTACATACCTGATAAAAATCTGACCTGATCATGTTACATTTTCCTAGTAATAACGTCCTTTAGTTTGATTGCTAAAATTTTGTTTAAGATTTTTGCATCAATAGTCATTATTGAGATTGTTCTATATTCTGTTTTTGTTCTTCCTGGTTTAAGTGTCAGCACTATGTTGTTATCATAAAAGAAAATTGGCAAAACTCCGTCTTCTCCTATTTTTAAAAATGGTTTATGTAGAAGAGGAAATAATTTTTCCTTAAATGCTTGGTAAAATTCACTTATTAATCCATCTTGACATGGAGCCTTTTTCTTATGGAGTTTATTGATGGCTTTGTCCATTTTTTTTTCTGAAATGTGATTATTCAAATATTTTAACTCCTATTCTTTTAATCTGTGCAGTTAGTATTTTTATAAATATTTATCCATTTCATTCAGCTTATCCAATTTATTGGCATACAATGTGTCAAAGTAACTTTGAATCATCTCTTTAATTTCATCCTCATTGGTGGTTAGTTGGCCCTTTTTGTTTTTGGTATTGGTAGGTTTGTTTTCTGATTTCTTTTTCTTAATTAGATTAACCAAGAGTTTGTCTATGTTATTGGATTTTTCAAAAAATCCATTCTTAGCTACAATTGTGAGAACAATGTTTTCTTGCTTTCAGTGGTATTAACCATTATCTTGATTTTCAGAATCTCTAATTTAATATTAACTTGGGGAAATCTTAAATTTTCCTAGCTTTTTTAGTTGGATACCAAATTCATTGATCTTCTCTTCTCTGTTTTATTCATAAAGGCATTTAGAGATATAAAGTTTCCCTTCAAAACTGCCTTGGCTACATCCCATAAATCTTGGTATGATGCTTCATTAGTATTATTTTCTTGGATATAGTTATTAATTATTTCTATTATTTGCTAATCAACCCATTATTTAAGATAAAGTTACATAGTCTATTTAATTTTTGATTTACCTTTCTGTGACCATTTATTATATGGAATTTTTATTGCATCCTGGCCTGAGAAATGTGTATTCATTATTTCTGCTTTTCTACTCTTGATTATAAGGCTTTTGTGCCCTCCTACATGGTCAGTTTGGGGATAGGTGTCATGTACTGCAGAGAAAAAAAGTATATTCTTCTCTATCCCCTTCAAGTTTTCTCCAGAGGTCTATCCTATCTAAGTTTTCTTAGATTTTATCCACCTTCTCAATTTCTGTCTTTTTTATTTTGTGGTTAGATTTATCTATTTCTGTGAGAGGTAGATTGAGATCCCCCATTTTTAAAATGTTGTTATCTATGTCTCCTTACAATTCACTTAACTTTTCCTCTAGGAATTTGGATGTTATACCACTAGTTGCATACATTTAGTAATGATATAGCTTCAATTCCAATGGTGCCTTTTAAGAAGTTATAGTTGATTTACGTTTTTATGCAACTTTTGAGTCATAAGTTTGGTGACTGATTTCTCTATTCAGTTCTGTTGTTTGTGTCAAAAAAAATCTGGAAGTCTCTATTTCAATGAATATACAACATTTTCCCCTGATAATTTTTGCTGAATTTTGCAGGGTAGTAAAGTATGAATTGTAATCCCAGGTCCTTTGCCCTCCAATTTATGATATTCCAGGGCTTTTGGTCCTGCAACGTTGAGACTGATTAGGCCTGTGTGAGTCTGATTGATTCCTTTGTATTTAAATTGTTTTCCTTTTGCTGCTTGGAGTTTTCTCTTCTTAATTTGAGAGGTCTGGAATTTGTTTATGACAGCCCTTGGAGGTTTTTCTGGGATCTCTTTCTGGAGGAGTTCTGTGCATTTTTCCAATGGTCATATTGTCTACTTGTTCTAGCAGATTTGACAGTTTTCTCTAACAATTTCCTGCATGATGATTTCCAGGTTCTTTTTTTGATCTAAGTTTTCTAGCAGTTTGATGATTTGTAGATTATCTCTCCTGGATCTATCTTACAGGTCATATGTTTTTCCTAAAAGACACTTTACATTTTTTCAAATTTTTTAACCTTTTCATTTTGTTTGATAGCATCTTGTAGTCTCCTATATTTATTGGTTTCTATTTGCTCAATTCAAATTTTGAGAGTTTTATTTTCTTCAATTATCTTTTGTATTTCTTTTTTTAAAAGTCTTGAATTCTCCAGTCAATTTTTGATAATTTTCCTTCATGATACTTATTTTTTTCTATTTTTATCCTCCTTCTCTTCTTTGGTTTTTACATTCTTTTTTTCCTTTTAAATATTTTATTTATTTTGAGTTTTACAATTTTTCCCCTAGTCTTGCTTCGCCCCCCCTCCACTCCCCACCCCCACAGAAGGCAATTTGCCAGTCTTTACAGTGCTTCCATGTTATACATTGATTCAAATTGAATGTGATGAGAGAGAAATCAGATCCTTAAGGAAGAAAATTAAAGTATAAGAGATAGCAAGATTGCATAATCAGATATCAGTTTTTTTCTAAATTCCTTGGTCTTTGTTCAAACTCCACAATTCTTTCTCTGGATACAGATGGTATTCTCTAATGCAGATAGCCCCAAATTGTCCCAGATTGTTGCATTGATAGAATGAGCAAGTCCATCAAGGTTGAGCATCACCCCCATGTTTTTGTTAGTGTGTTTTACATTCTTTTTTAAGCTCTTTGATGACTTTTTGGATTTGAGCCCAATTTATAGGCTCTTTTGAGACTTCCCCATGAGTGATTTTTTACTGATTTCTTCTTCAGACAGGGCATTACTTTTCATCTTTGTCTGTAAAGTAGTGTGCTATAGTGAATGCTCTTTCAGCTTTTCTGCTCATCTTTGTTGTTTTAGCTCTGCTTTAGGGTATAGGCAGTATAGATCCAAGTTTGTTAATGCTAGGACTGGGGTCTGATGCCTAGCTTGTTATTGACCAAGATGTTGACTATGCAGTCCAGGCCTTTCCTTTTTAGAGATTTATTTCCTTCTTCATGTCCAGATTCTGACTTAGCAATGGTTATTTCTTGACCCAGTTCCTAGGGTTCAGATTTTGTTTGGAGTTGGAACCCTCCCTGTTGACTTGCTATCTAGCTGCCAAGATCTCTACTGTTGTTAAAATTTCTGGACCTGGATTACACTGTGTTTGAAAGTTTCATGCTGACTTTCTCACTTTCCCATGTCTTAGGCTTTCCTTTCCTTTCCCCCCAAAGAGACAGACCTTCACTGAAGATCCTCCACAATGTTTACAATTGAAAACTACTTTGAATCTTTTTTTTTTTCTTGGTGGAATCTGTAACTTGAATGTCATGGTTCATTTATCTTTTGTAGGGAACAGCTTTGGAAGCATGCTGGCTTTATGTTGCCATCTTGTCTCTGCCCCAGAAGTCTCAATGTGATGCTATTGTTGCCATCACCCACAAGGCAACTTCTGAAAATCAAAGACTTTGAGTTCTGGGAGAAGTTTGGTTGCAGAGTTGAATTGAACAATGTAATTACCTTTCTGACATTTCATTGAGAGATAGGTTAGCTATACTGCATTGTCAAAAAATTACAAATCTACCAAACTAACAATTAAATCATCAAGACACATGTTAGTTTACTGTGTTGTGACAAATTTGTCTCCTAATAAACAGCACTATAATGGTATTCTGTCTGGTTTTACTGAAACAAGACTGAGGTGCCTCACTGATATGGAAAAGAATCACATCCATAAGGCCAAAAATTCCTACAATATCTAGACCATAATTAAAAGTCCTGTTTCCTATTAAATCAGGACATAGGTTGAAAATTATTCTGGAAAAAGCAGTAAGAAGAATGTTTTCCACAAAATTCTGCACAGTATAATCAATGTAAAATGTATGTCATGCCATCATTTGATGTTATGATCTTCTTCAATTGTGAAAGACAAAAATCAACCAATTTTAATCTTTTTCACTGCTCTTTGTTGAATTCAATTTTATTTCATTATGATCTCAAATCATACATTTAATATTTATGCCTTCCTATATTTAATTTAAAACTTTTATATCTTATTATTTAGTCAAGTTTTGTGAGGGTTCCATGTACTGCTAAGAAAAAGTAAACTCCTTTTTGTTCTCATTTAGTTTTCTCCAAATGGCTATCATATCTAACTTTTCTAATATTCCATTCCTTTCCTTAAATTATTTCTTGTTTATTTTTTGGTTGGTAATTTTAACTTCTGAGAGGAGAGAGTTGAAGTCCCTAGTATTCTTTTGTTATATATTTCTTCCTGTAAGCCTCTTAAATTCTCTTGAAAACTCTAAATATTAAGCTTGAGGCATGAATATTTAGTATTGATATTGTTTCATTTTCTATGGTACCTTTTAGCAGATTAACATTTCCTTCTTTATCTCTTTAATTAAGATGCTTTTTTGTTTTTACTTTTTCTTAGGTGAGAATTACCATTGCTTATCTTTTTACTTCATCTGAAGAAGAATTGATTCTTCTCCAGTCCCTTATTTTTTTATGTATGTCTCCATACTTTAAGTTTGTTTCTAGTAAACAAAATATTGTAGGAATCTTTCTTTTGATTAGTTCCCCTTTCGGCTTCTGTTTTATGGCAGAATTCATCCCATTCACATTTATGATTACAATCTGTATATTTTTCTCCATTCTATTATTCCTCCTCTTTGTCTTCTCTCTTTTTTCACCCTTTCCATCTCCTGGCTTCCCAGATCTTCCTTCTTGTCTGCCAATCCCCCCTCCCCTTAATGTTCTCCTTTCCTACTTCCCTAATAAGTAAGATTCTCTAAACAATTTATTGTGTCTGTTATTTTTTTCTTTGATTCAATACACTGATGAGAATAAGATTCACTTGATGTCCATTGCCTACCCTCACACTTTCCCCTCCACTGCAATAGGTTTTATTGCCTCTTCATGTGAAATATTCTGTCCTGATCTACTTTTCCATTCATTAGGCAATCAGTGTGATCCTCTTTTGTATCGATTAGTATTTTTTATGTCATTCCCTCAAATTCACCTTGTATTCCTTTCCTGAGTCTTTTGCATATTCTTCTAGTTGTACTATCAGAGGTACAGTGCTTAAGAATTGCAAGTATCATCTTTTCATGTGGGGATGTATACACTTCAGTTTCTTTGAAACACATGTTTTTTTTTTTCATTTTTACCTTTTTTATGCTTCTCTGGCATCTTGATATTAGATATGAAAGTTTTTATTTAATTTTGGTCTTCTTATCAAAGTTTGAAATTTATCTTTTTCATTTTTCCCTTGATGCATTACACTTAATTCCTGTGGGAAGTTATTATTGACTGTCGTTCAAGCTCCTCTGCTTTCATAATGTTGTGCTCCATGACCTCCAATCTTTTGATGCTGCAACTTCTTAGTCCTGTGCAATATTTGAATTCTTTCTTTCTAGAGACTTTCAGATTCTTTTTACTTTGATTTGATATGTATAATTACACTATAATGTTCTTTGAACTTTTTTATTTTTAAATCTTTTTCCTGATGTGATCAATGAATTCTTTCAAATCCTTTGTGGTTCACTGGTTGTTGTATAAGAAGGCAGTTTTCCTTGATAATTCCTTGGAAGATAATGTCGAGGTGCTACTTTTATTACAGGTTTTTGACATTGTCTCTCCTGCATCTATTTTCCAAGTCAGTTGTTCTTCCAATAAATGATTTTCCATTTTTTCTTTTTTTACTTTTTATTAATTTGTTTGATTTTCAATGTCTCCCTAACTTCCATCTGCCATTTTCTAAATTTGAAGGAGTTGTTTTCACCAGTTAGCTTTCATACTTTCTTTTCATTTCACCATTTCTACTTATTAATAGTTTTTAAGCTGTTAACTCTTTTCAAAAATCTCTAGCATCATTTTCTTTTCTTTTCCCAATTTTTCTTCTACTTCTCTTATATAATATTTAAATTACTTTTTGAGCTCTTCTATGAATTCTTTCTGGACTTAAGATCTCTTAATATTTCTTTGAAACTTTGCCCATAGGTATTTTGGCATTGTCATCTTCTGAGTTTGTGTTTTGATCTTCCCTGTCACCAGAATACTTTGTGTTAATATTCTTTTTTGCTGTCATTTTTGATCATCCTTTTTTGCTTTTTTCTCTTTTAAATTTGAGCTCTGCTCCTAAGGTGAAAGAAGTGCTGTCTCAAAATTCTTGTTCCAAGAACTGTAAGAACTGATTGTTTACCTGATGCTACACTGATGCTGCCCTGAGGTTCTCTGGGGGAACCTTGTGTCTGTTGCTGTGTTGAGAAGGTTGGGAAAGGGATGGATGACTGATAATGCTGAAGGCCATAGGGATCTGTCAGATTATGTAATATTTAGCTGGTGTCTGGTGTGTGCTGAGGCTAGTGATATATTTCTTCAATGGTATCTGTTTTTTTTTTCCTCTGGGACTGTATTGAAAGTGAAAACCTAGCCACTGGCAACTGTCTTTTACCCAGGGCTGCTCTGGAATGTGAGACTGGGAACTTCTTGCTGGAAGTTACAGTTTGTTTGGACATATGTAGAGTTTATGCATATTTGTTTGTCTTGTACTATAGTGAAATCTGTGGAGGCCTTAGTATTTGAGGCTTCCTTTTTGTCTAGGGCTATATTGAAAAACTTGGAGTTCCTTAGAGCTGTAATCTGCTCATTATCCTGGCTATGTTGAATCATGTGTGGGTCCTAGTGCTGAGGTAACTAAGAATTCAATGTTGTAACCCAGAAATCAGACAAAAAGAAATTAATATCCTAACTTTAGTTCGTATGGCACCAAAATCTGTTGAGACAGTTCTTTGTGACTTTAATATTAAGAGAACACCTCCTCCCACCCATTGACTTTGTGCAGAGAAATTTCTTTTGCAAATTATAAATGGAAAGATTAATTTTTGCATAAAAGTTCTAAATTGCTGGAAAATTAAGATTTACATACTTTCTAGAAACATGAAACAGCCTCAGATGCTCAGAATCTTTAGTTTTTTGTCTTCTTACTTTGATTTTATACTATTATTATATACAATTCTCTAATATGACTCTAGGTCTTTTTGCATAACCAAAAATAATGGTAACATGGAAAAATGAGAAAAATTAAAATCTGTCATAAACTTTCTATTCTGAACTAAATGATAAGATATAGAACTTGATATATATATACACATATATATATATATATATATATATATATATATATATATATATATATATATATATGCATGGCAGAAAAGGTTAATTTCCTCTCATATTCTCTCATTTGATAATCTTATAGAGAGGACACTTATCACACAATATTGAATGAATCAATATTTTGGCCAATATGTCTCATCCATAGCATAGGGCAATAACTATTGTTTCTATGTCATTTACTTAGGATATGACAGTCCAGGTTACCCTGAGAATGGAAGAAG
Source organism: Macrotis lagotis (assembly GCF_037893015.1). Taxonomy (NCBI): domain Eukaryota; kingdom Metazoa; phylum Chordata; class Mammalia; order Peramelemorphia; family Peramelidae; genus Macrotis; species Macrotis lagotis. Next base: position 153,041,854 of record NC_133660.1, on the reverse strand, counting down.
GGTTCTGAAAATTAAGTGACTATGCAAAAAAACCCCATTCACCTAAGTAATGATCTTTGGGCCCAACAAGTGATAATTTCCTTTCAACAGTCTTCATGGAGATAGAAAAAATGTGTTGGAACTAGACAACAATATGCATAGATCTTTGTGGGGAAACATCTAATCTAGAAGGGTCTCCATTTCTTTAAGAGCTTTACTTGGTTAACTTTTTGGATACCTTCTTTTCTGATAACCTTTATTTGTTGCTTTCTCCCATTATAATGCAAATTCACTGAGGGATATGGATGTCTCTGCTTGTATTTATATTCTTAGCATTTATCACAGAGTTTGACAAACAGAACTTTTTTTTTTAGGTTTTTGCAAGGCAAATGGGGTTAAGTGGTTTGCCCAAGGCCACACAGCCAGGTAATTATTATGTGTCTGAGACTTTGAACTCAGGTACTCCTGACTCCAGGGACAGTGCTCTATCCACTGCACCACCTAGCCACCTCCAGAACATTCTTAATATCATATTTTCCCATGTATAAGATGCATTTTTTTTTTGAAAAATTTGGAGTCTTATACAGTGGTTGTAAATTTTTTTTACTTGCATTTCCTGCTTTTTTTCACTCATTTTTTCACTCATTGAAGTTTTTTACTTGCATTTCCAGGTGTTTTTTTTTGCATTTGTTGCCTTTGTGCTCATTGTTTCTCATTTTTTAAAGGTATATTAGGCTGCATTTTGCCGTGTTCTAGACAGAAATGGCTCAGAAAAGATTTTTGTAGGGTGCTGAATTCAAGTTCAAAATGATCCATTTTGCAAAAGTGAATGAAAATCATGTTGCTGAACATCAGTTTGATCCTCCTCCAACTGAGAAAACAATAAGGGACTGGCTAGGGAAAGAAGTAAAGGAATACTGAAAACCTCATGGAAGAAGAAAGCATGAGAAGTCAATTAGGAAAATAGTCTGATTTAGAGAGAGTATTGAAGATAAGAGCTGAAGGGCAAAGGGCAATTGAATCCCCGTGTCCCCAAAGATGGTTCAGCATAAGGCAAGAAGTATCACTGATGAAAAAGAAGTTACTGATTTCAAAGGAGGAGACATTTGTTGCTTCAGGTTCTTGAAGCAGAATAGACTAAGTTTGTGTACATGCACTAGACTTTGCCCAAAAGATGCCTGAAAGCTATGAGCAGAAAGTCCTTGAATTTCACCATTTTGTCATTCAATGTTGGAAGATACATCAGTTTGAGTTGGGACATATTGCAAATATAGAGGAAGTGAGAACTCTTTCAATTTGATGTCCCAAGTAACTGGACTGTTGATAAGAAAGGTGTGAAAACTGTAATTGTGAAGACAAAAGGTCTTAAAAAGAGCCATTATGCAGTTGTTTTAGCTTGTTGGACCAATGAATCCAAGCTGCCTCCTATGCTAATTTTCAAATGCAAAGCAATGCTTCCTTGAGGAGTGATTGTCCACATTCATGACAAGGGTTTGATGGATCAGGATGGGATGAAGGTCTATTTTGACAAAGTATGGAGCAGGAAACAAGGCTCTTACGCAAATCTGTCTGATTGGTACTTGGTCAATTCAGGGCATACATATGGTAACACAAAACAGCCAAAAACAAAACTTGTCATCATACTTGGAAGCTTGACATCCCAACTCCAACCACTTGATGATAGCATTAACAAGACCTTCAAAGCTGCTATGAGAGACAAATGGAACCAATGGATGAAGTCTTCTGGGGACTATTTGACACCAGGAGGAACAGTGAAGAAACCAACTACAGGAGAAGTTTGTACCTGGGTAAAAAGATTCTAGGATTATATCAAGATTGAGATTGTTGTCAAGTCATTTAAGAAGTGTGTCATTTCAAATGCCATATATAGAACTGAGGACAGGGCAATAGATGAAGACACAGATGAGGACAAACTAATCAATGGGAGGATGGTGGTCAGGAGTTATATTTGTGATGAGTAATACTTGGTAAAATAACTTTATGGAAAATATTTTAATTCAAAGTTTGGGCCCCAATTTAAGGTGTGTCATATATGGGGAAAATATGATAAATGATAAATGACTTCAATAAAACATACACTTTATTACTTTTTTTGGATTTCTACCAGTTTTCATTATATATCAGTGCTTTTATTTTGGAAAATTTGGAAATTTTGACCAAATAAATAATATTTTCAATTATATCTATAAGCATTTATTCAGTTTCCTCTATTAATAGGAAGACAAAATCCTGAGTTGAGCATTGCGTTTTAAGGGATATAGGAAATTAATTTCCTCTCTTCTTACTGAACTTATAATTCATAACTTTGCCAAGGGTAAGAGATCACACACAGCATATAAATCGGCATGCAAATAAATAGTTATTTACAGAGAGAAAGCAGTTATGAATATCATGAAAGTCATGCCATAGACAATGTTTCATTAGGTTTCAAGTTCAGGAGTTAAAGAGCAGAGGTAAGAAATATGTGCATTCCAGTGATGGAGAAGAACCACTGAAAAGGGAGATAGGATACTCATGAAGAGGTCAGAATATAAGCATTTTAGCTGGAACAGCAAGTTCATGATGATTAATCACCTTTTTTTATTAACCACTTTCTCTTAAAAGTTTCTAGTTTGAAAAATAATTATTAATAGCTTATTGGTATGAGTCAGTTTGAAGCTTTTCTAATAGGACACATTGCCTTGCCCTACTTCTGCTTTCTTTTAGGTTGGTGTTTGGGCTATTTAAATAGTAGATTTAGATTTTGCCACAAAGGAGAGATATCTGGAAATTATGATCACCAAACCTTATTAGCCTTGCAAGGGAGGGAATGACAGGGCAATCCTCGACAATAGAACATTGGCCTACTTATGTACACCAGACTAATGTAAACAATGGTAGGGGATGACTGTTTCTGAATAGGGAGAGAAAGAGCACTCATCCCTACTGAGTTGCAAAGAACCTTCCTTTAATGCACATCAGGATTGGATCATCTCCAAATTAACAGTATCCCCCTGCACCCTTGTAGCCTTGGTATTTTATTTACTCACATGGACTTATCAGAAGAAGGGAATCCTATATCTCCCCTCCCCTACCCCACCCCCTACCCCTTGAGTAGGTTTTTCAAATGCTACCAGTATTTCTGCTGGGATGCTTAATAATCTTTTGTGTGTGTGTGTGAGAGGTGAGGGTGTAGATAATTGGTCTAAGGTTTATTCACTATTCAATATTAGATTTTTATCTTTAATCTAATGAGTTGATGATCATATACAGACAGATATAGCATAGGTGAAGTCAGGATTCTGTGCAACAGTTAGAATTAGTGAGAAGTTCACTTCAGAACTTCACTATACGTATCTAGAAAACACACCTGATCAAATCATAAGGGTATAACTCCCCCAAATGTGGCAATGAATAATTTTTCATAACCCAGTCATAGAGAGACTGACAGGAATGTTTGAGGACACTAGGGATGATCTCTACCCAGAAGCATATTCATTGAACCAGTTTCATTAAAAGAAAAGACTAGGGGCTGCTAGGTGGTACAGTGGATAGAGCATCAGCCTTGGAGTCAGGAGTACCTGGGTTCAAATCTGACCTCAAACACTTAATAATTACCTAGCTGTGTGGCCTTGGGCAAGTCACTTAACCCCATTGCCTTGAAAAATCTAAAAAAAAGACTATTCAATAGGGCAAATTAAAACTAGATTGATTCTGGGTCACTGGGACCTCATTCAGATTGCAGAAACATGTGTCAATTGGTAATTTAATCATCTATCATTCAGTTCTGGGTTACAAATTTAAGATAAGGCAAACTGAGGAAAGGACCTATGCAAGGGTATTATGTTTCAAGATAAGGAAGTAAAGAACCTGGAAGCCCCTGGTCTATGACTCTAGGAATATATATATTTATACTTAAGTATATAACAGATTTATGCTCCAAAGAAATAAAAGAAATAATCTTTAATGTATTATTTTATTTATCTATCTACCTCTGTCTATTATCTGTCTCTCTATCCATCACTCTCTATTTATATCTTTTCGTCTCTTCCTCCCTCCATTCCTTCTTTCCTTCTTTCCTTCCTTCCTTCTTTCCTATCTATGTATGTATCTATGTATCTATCTATCTATCTTTCTACCTACCTATCTATCTACCAACCATAATGATTTCAACAAAAAGAATGAGCACAGGAACATGATTTCAGTAAGAAGAGGAAGCAAGGACCATAGCAACTATTCCTAGATTGCTCTCTCTCTTCAAGACCTCCTCTGAGTTTCGCTCACTTTGCAAGATAACTTTAAATTCTGCCTTCTACAGAAGACCTTTCCTGGTCCTTCCCGTTTTGAAAAAAGTTGATATTTAAGTTGAACTACCATTTATATCATAAATAATAGGTATATGCAAAGGCACTTGAATGTTGTATTCTTTTTTCTCCCCCCTCCCACCTTTAGAATAGGAGCTTCTTGAAAACTGGGACCATATTTTTTGTCTTTCTTAGATTTCCCAGTATCTGGGAACTCAAATAATAGTAGGTATTTTATAAATGCTTATTAACTAAAACTTATAAAAGAGAATATGAATATGATTGAATGGAACAGCTGTCTTTAATAACATTCCATCTCCTGAACATTTGAGATAACTGGAAAATGCCACAAAATAATTAGTTGAAGTGGATAAAGGTGGGGGTAGTTTAGAGGGTAAGATTTTCAATATGATATCTATACACAGGCTTGTGCTGTGGAAACAAGATAGACTTCTCCTACACTTTTTCAAGAGAAAATAAATAAGAAAAATGTGAGATATTTGAAAAAGGAAGATTTAAATTTACTGCTAAGTCAGACTGTTTTTTTTTTTTTTTTAGTTCTTCAGGTGTATCTGACTCTTTTTGATCCTGGGGACCATGCTGTCCATGAGATTTTCTTGGCAAAGACACTGGAGAGGTTTTTCATTTTCATCTCCATTTTCTTCTCTTAAATTGAGTGGTCCAAAAGTATATTCACCTGTAATTTTGTAAGGTATTGAGATCTCCTTTGAAAATCTTGAAGTAATGTTACTGAGAAAGTTCTGTGGATAAAGTTTGAACTGGATGAGCTTTGAGATTTTTTGTAACTGTGAACTTCAGTGATTCCAAGATTCCCTTAGTGCCCAATTACAATTGTCTTAAATCTAGTTAGCATTCCCTGAACAGACATTGATTGAGATCTGAAACAGTGAGTTTGAAATTGGCCATGTGGGGAAGAATATTTATTTATGTTTTTATTTAACTTTTCAAAGAAATTTGATGGAGATTGTAAGGAGACATCAGTGCCTCATTTATAAGGACAATAGATGTTTTAGGATCCAAAGTTCTCTGATTCTCAGCAAAATGCAATTCATTATAATACATCAAAGGAGAAAAGAAGTGACCCAAATGGATCTCTAGAAAGAAGCTAGTCAAAAGAGAATATATACGTACACGTATTTCATCATAGTTTCCAAGTTATCTTAAATGTTCAAGTCATTTGCATTACTTGGGAATTTAAAGGACCATTTATTTTTGAAGATAATGAATTCATCTTTATAAATACATATTAGTATGTACTTGTCCTGATAATAAATTAAAAAATGTTCAAGACTAAATTATATGAAATTAAATGAAATAAGTTTAAATTATTCTAAGCTATTAAAAAGGACAATAGTTTATGCTTAGCTGGAATATTTATTTATTTTGCATAACACATTATTATAATTTATAAATGTTCTTTCAGACTGTCAGATCTGTTGGAGTGACAGGACCTTATGACCACATTAAAAAAATAAAGCTCACAAGATAAATAATTCAAATATAAATTGTACTGTCATGGGACAAAATGTAATTTAAAATATATTGTTATTGCTGTTATTTTTAATCAGGCTTATTGAGGTGCAAAATAATAATAATTTCTATCCTTGAAAAGAATTTGTTTTTTTTTTTTCCTCCAGAGTTTATTATACTGTAAAACTACCTGGTGATTGGTAGCTGCAATTTGGGATCAGGTAACTACCAGCTTAAACTCATCCAAAATTGTCTACTTTAAGTATCAAAATACTTAAATAAGAGAAAATGAAAGGTTGATGTGCCAGTTACTAAAGAGAGGATAAGAGAAGGATGTACCACTGCCAGTTTTAAAGACTTTGGGAAAGGAAAAAAAAATGAAGATACAAGAATAACGAATACCTTGAATTTTTAACAATATATTTAATAGGTTTTGGGGAACTTACTCTCATTATAGAGGGAGAATCTAACTTTTATACATTTTGAGAATTGATGTTCAATTTGAAGCAAATAATTCAATTTTTCTTTACATTCTGGATTTGTAGTAAAAAAATCAATGTTGACCTTAAATTCTCAGTGAAATATTATGCTCTTTTGTCATGAATATTCTTAAGATTAGCCATAGATAAATATGAAAAAAAGTAGCTGCTTCTAAGATAGAATTCAAGTACTGTCTGTCCACCTGAAAACTTCATCATTAGATTTATATTTTAAGGTTTTTCTTTTTTTTAAATTTTATTCATTTAAAACAATGGGTTTAGTGACTTGCCCAAGGTTACACAGCTAAACAAGTAAGTGACAGGCTGGATTTGAACTCAAGTCCTCCTGACTCCAGTGCTAGTGCTCCATCCACTGTGCCACCTAACTGCACCTTAAGGTTTTTCCTGATAAATGTGCACTTAATTTCAGTTCTGGTACAGTATTTCAGAACTGTATCGTTTGTTAGGATACAATCTTTTGTCCAGTTAATCTATCACTCTGAATATCATCCATATGGACTGTGAATCCTCAAATCACAAATATAAATATATAGGATCAAAATAAAATGACAGAAAATATGCTGATGGTTGTCCTTCATTGTCAAAGAAGAGCATGATATCAGGAGATGTGATGTGATGCCATGACAAGCATATCAATTGGCTTTGAATGAGCAGGTGTTGTGCTAACTCACATCAGCTTCACTTTTTCTCCAGTATTATCTGGGTGCAGGGACCAGATATAGATCAGGACAACTGGAGATGATATTGGATGCAAGGTAATTAAGGCTAAGCATCTTGCCCAAAGGAAAGTTATATAGTATAGTGGATAGAGCACTGGTCTTGGAGTCAAGTAGACAGGAATTTAAAACCCATATCAGACACTTGAAAGTAAATATACTTTAGACATGAAGTTTTATTCTCTTGGATTTACCATTACTTAGAGGTGGAGGCCCTTATGGCAATGAATACTCCACCACCCTCCCCCCAAGCTGAGGGAGATCAGGATACTTATAGAGCAGCAAGGGAGGGCAAATCAGTATATACATCACAAGTACAGTAAAGATAGAGACCATTCTGTTAAGTTTATCATTCTTATATAATGCTGTCTTGTCTAAGGAAGGATTGAAATGCAAAGATGGCAGACCATGTATTCCAGTTTTACTGATCATTGTCTTCCTGAGTTTGTAAGTAACATGGGGGGGTAGATAATCATTAACTTCTTACTGGAAAGTGAAGGCTGAATACAATATTAAAGAAATCAGCCTTTTTATTAGGCATATAGTTGTGAATAACATTATTATAATTATTATCGTTATAGTTAGACAGCACATAAGTTATCTATTCATGTTGATTTGATTGTTGATGACTTCACTTAAGTAGGGTGATTTCCTGCAACAAGGGTAGAGGGGCCTGGTAGTTTGTTTTTTTTTTATTAAGGAAGGAGATAAGTTTGCTTGATAAAATTTAAAAAGTCTAATAAAAGCAGAAAGCAAAATATAAAAAAAATCCAAGGGATTATGAAGGAATTATGTAAAAGATGCCATAAAGATTATGTTCCAAAAGAATATGTGCTCATTTTGTTGCAAGATCAAGGGATAGTTTCTAAACAACCTACATATTCCATTTGTATTTTTGTGATGTTATGATGGTAAGGAGGAAGTCACGATTTCATTATAGAGGTACATTATAGGCTAGTAAAGATATAAAAGAAGCAAAAAATACTAGAACTTAAGGTTATAACAGCATATTTGTCTCCTGATGTTTTTCAAAATTGTTAATTTGAAATCTGGAAGGCTAATTATTTCAATAATAGTCCTAGTAATCTCAGACTTTGAGGATCATTTTGGGAGTGGTTAACAAGTCATATTAATATTTTTAAAAGATAACTTTCAAATTGATCACTCATTTATTTATAAAAATTTCAACTTTTAGTTATTTTGAATAATCAAACCTAACTTTAAAGGGTACAGATTCACCTCCATTGGGATATTCAAAATTATATGCTAACGCTCTAAGGCTCAAATTCTTAGTCAGAGAGGATGATTTATGACTCAGTGAAAACTAGTGAAGAATTCTGGGCTGTGTATCACCATCTTTGATCTCTCCATCTGAAAGCATTACTTTATCTCATCATACTTTCCAATAATACCTTGAAACATGTTCTTATTTGCCTAATATATATTGATATACCTGTCATTTTCCTTCTGGTAAAACACAGTTTACCTGAGTGTAGGAACAAAGCCATTTTGAAGCTTTTATATCTTCACAACCTAGCATAGCAAATTTCAGGTCCTGGAACCTAAAAGCTACCATAGCAACTTTTAGATAGTAGACCCTTAATAAATGTTGATTGAACTGACTTGACAAACATTAATACAGATGTAGAAATTTATCTGATATTCTACATTGAATGAACTTGATTTGAAATTTCACCTTTGTACATGTTTTGTTCCATCTCAAAACTCCTTTTGGGTTTGTATCTCTAGGTATAGGTATCCGTTCTATTAATAATAAGAATTACTTAGAACAATTTCTATTCTCCTACTACAATTATAAATCTAGCATATGTTGTCCTTTACATGTAAAGATAGATTCTGCAAGCCAGTTATATTTTCCTGCATTCTCACATTTCACTGACACATTTTCAGAACTTGTAAACTTACTTTGAACTTACCAAACACAAACTAATTTTGTAAAAGCAATTTAAGGTCACCAGTTTAGTTTGAGACATATGGTCTTCCTTCTGCACGAAAATGAAAACCAATTTTCCTTATACCTTGATGATGGAGTGTGTTAACAGCACTGTTCACAAGTCACGAAAGGTAAAAGTAGTGGAGGAGTAAGATTATGATATTTTTGCCCAATGTTAAAGCTTTCCTCAAACATTTCTAGATTGCAAAATTGTTTGCCTCTGCGTTCAGAGAGTAAAAAATGATTATCAAGAAAAAAAAAAGGTTTAAAAATCAGTTGTCTAATAGAAGATCTAATTTACCAAGGAAGCAAAAGTCTTTCTTAGGGCACAGTGGGATTAATCTCAGATCATTAATTTGCAAAAAAGACTGACTAATGAACTCTTTATACTCAGGACAATGCATTTGGGATATTCAGAACTATCCTCTGTGAGGTATTTTGCATTGGCCATCTACTAATGTAGTTTTTCCTAAGTTGAAAAAAGGGATCAAAAGACTTTTTATTGGGGCGGCTAGGTGGCACAGTGGATAAGCACTGGCCCTGGAGTCAGGAGTACCTGGGTTCAAATTGGGTCTCAGACATTTAGTAATTACCTAGCTGTGTGGCCTTGGGCAAACCACTTAACCCCATTTGCCTTGCAAAAACTTAAAAAACACAAAAACAACAACAAAAAAAGACTTTTTATTTTCAAAGAGACTCAAGTTCAAGAAATAAAGAATGCAATTTTTCAAAAGCTATCAAAGGAGAAACTCTGCTAATATAATATATTATTTTCCTTCATGGAATAAAAATAAATAAATTATTTTCACCTGAAAAAATTTTCAAACTTAAAAAAGAAATAGCTTTATTGGCAATCAGATGATGGACATATGACTTTCACTGAAAATTTGTGCATTTCATGAAGATCCTAATTAATAATATAATAATAATAATAATAATATTTAATTTTTTTCTTCAGATTCCTTGATTTTTGAAATTAAAACTGCTTCATCGTTTTTGGACATGAAATTCAAATTCTGAATTAAAATTCATACATATGTATCACAATATAGATGTAGTTATAGAAAAATGAATTTATAACAATCTTATTCTTCAATGAATTATTTTGTAACAGTAGTGAAATAGCTTATAAAAATCAGACTTATGTTCTCAATCAAAGAGGCATTATAAACTGACAGTAACATTTATAGTTAATTATAGTAAATATTACCAGAATGTGTATAAAACATTTTACAAACTCCTTTCATATTTCAAAAAGATGTCTGTTTAGGTAGTGCAAATAGTATCATGAGTATCTAGAAAATGATGAAAAATGTTCAGAAAATTTAGAAGAAATAGTCATGGTTAATGGAACTATAAAATTTCACATATATTTTGAATTTTTGAATGCTATAATCTTTCTACTCTATCAATTAAGAGAAGTATATTTTAAGTTAAATTGCTATTTCACCATTTATAAACAAGTTTTTTTTTTTTAATGAGGGCTGTCAAACTACAGACGATCTTTGTTTTCCATTTACTTCAAAATGAGAGAAAGAGAAAATATACAGAGAAGAGAAGCAGCACATTGGATTGAATTGTATTTTCCAAAATTAGTTATCTAGTTTGCTTTTGCTTAATTTATTATTTGCCTTTTTTGCTCTGATTATAATAATGAGCTTTGGTTGCCTGTTTCTATTTCAATTTTTCTCTCCTGTTATGAGTAGTACCACAATAATATACATCAAATTCAAAATTCTACTTTGGCATAAATGAAATTACTCAGTGCTACCCTCAGAATCTATGATGTGGAAGTCAAGCCACTAAGTGGAAATAAATAATTATCACATGGCTGCTACAGAACTTGTCACGAAGCATGGAACACATGACAAAAACTGTGAATAAGCAGCATTTGACAGCATTTTAGTCACAGAAAAATGCACAAAAAATAATATGCTTGAATCTACCATAAGAAAGTAACACAAAATCTTAGACATAGAAGAAACTTTTAAAGTTCAACTTCTCTATTTTCACCCCCAATTTTTTGCATAGTTCCATTTTAAAACATATAAAATAAGTAGTCATTTTGTCTCTGTTTGAATATCTTCAGCAACATGGAACTCATTACTTTATGAATCAATCAATTCCATCTTTTAATAACCAGAAATTATTTTATTACACAGAAATCTATATTCCTCTATTTTTCATTCATTGGTTTCAGTTGTCTTTTCTGAAACTCATATAAGATAAATCTAATCCTTTAGTATAAATAATTTTCTAGTATTTTCTGAAAGCTATATGCTTTCTTTTCCCATAATTAAAACAAAACAGACACCAGTTCTTTCTTCGTTGTTTCTCATACAATTTAATATGTTTCAATTTTTTTTTTTAGTGTAGGGCAAGAGAGGGCAAATGAAGAACAGAAGAGACAAAAAGAAAAACAGCTAATAAAACTTTATTAACATTACTTAGAAGCAGTCAAATGTATCCCTTTCACATAACAATCAAAAAACTAATAAACAAACAAACAAACTAAAAAACCCTGCTTCAGACATCTCATTGTTCTAGGAATCATTTACGCCAGACAGAGATTATTATTGGTTCTTCAAGAAAAAAAGAGGTCCAGAGGAAGAAAATCAAAACAAAAAAAAAAACAATAAAACCAAAAAACCCTTCAGAATCTGATGAACACTTCATAAAAATTATCTCTTAAGTATTGCTTTCCCTTAATCCTAATTCCTCATACTGAAAAAGAGCTAATCTGTAAACATATTTATCAAAAATAAAAAAAAAAAGGAACAAGCAGGAAAGTGATGCTATTTTGAGATATCTATACTACCCATAAAGAGAAATCATTCAAGCATCTTTTTCTGGAAATTTTATGAAGTCACTTGAGTAACTTGATATTAATTCTTTAATTACTTAGCATGAATCAATTAGTTTAAATAGAGTTGAATACTCAAACAAAATATAAACTATATTTGTGATTGGATAGGACAAACAAACACACACACACACACACACACACAGACTCACACACATATGAACAAAACCAAAACAAAAAAAAAACTATGATGAACTGAAATGTTTCAAAAAGGATTCAAACTATTATCATAATTAGTTGTTCAAGCTAATGTAGATCTATCATTTCATTCCATCTACCTTAACAACTTTTTTTTTCCGTTTGACTTGGGGAAAACTTTTATATTTCGTACCATTTTGCTTACAGATGTTTTTGTTTTTGTTTTTTGCAAGGAAATGGGTTAAGTGACTTGCCCAAGGTTACACAATTAGGTAATTTGAAAGTGTTTGAGGTCTGATTTAAACTCAGGTTCTTCTGACTCCAGGGCTGATACTCAATCCACTGTGCCACTTAGACATTGTTTTTGTAAGACCATTAATATACTTGAAATACAAATCATTTTTACAAGTAAACACAATGGTGTTTGGCAATCATTTTTTTTCATAGTGTTAACTAATTTTCTGTGTATTGCTCTTTTTGTGTTAGATGTTTGCCCTTCACACAGCTTCTGCAGGAGAGAAATTTCACGGATAATCATAGTGTTAATGAAACAGTTGTTCTGCTATTAAAAAATTCTAAATTCTTCTTAAGTTACTTTCAAATAAGATAACATTTTGGGTTTCTGTGAAATGTGTACACAATGACAAAGCAATTTATCCACATTTTACATTAACTTCTGATATTTTTCTCTATTGTATTAAAGCTTTTTGGAATATACTGCTTGAATCAATTAAATTTAATTTTATCAGAAAAAATTTCAGGGGAAAATATGTCTGATTATAAATTTAGCATATGTATATGCACATAAATGAATATGTAATTTGCTGTGATTTCATTCTTGTGGGTAAATTAGTATATGTATATTTATATTAAAGTATTTTATATTAATTTTTGCTAATTTGTGATGAACCAGATGTTGGGCAGCATGGCTGGAAAAATGAAAATGCAAATAGTTTGGTGGTAAAGACTCTAGTATGTTGGGAGAGGATAGAAAGTTCAATCCTTGCTAAGGAAAAAAAAAAGTATGACAGTTTAAAGAAGAAATGAAATCTAATGCAGTGAGCAACCAGGAGTAAAACAATATAGAAGAAATATGTTAGAGAATCAGTTCTAGACCTGGGGAAGCATCTTGATAAATTTGACTCCTCTTTGTAAGTACTGGAAATAGGTTCTGATTGTGGAAAACAGAAAGATGAAGAAAGAATAAGCTTTTGCAGCCTAGTGACTCTGAACAATGAAATGTGAATTGAAATTAGGCTATTGTTTCTGAAGTTCCATAAGAATTTTATCAGGCCCACATATTGAAAAGACTGAAGTTCATACCTCAAGCCTTATGTTTGCTTGTGACTGTAGGCTAACCAATTCAATACTCAGGACCCTTTATAACTATGAATTGAAAATAATGATATGTATGTTCCCTATCTCGCAGGGTTGTAATGGGTTAAAAGTAAGATAATTTATGTAATATTATTTGGAAATTTTAAAGTCTTATATTACTGCCAGTTATTATTTAAGCAAACATTTTTAATGATACTATATGCAGAAAATTGAATTCAACTCCAAATATGTGCAAATAAATATGGACTTTCTTTTTTCATATAGAGAAAAGCAACTTCCTACTTTCAGGCTAATCATTCTTGAAACTGTGCAAATTTTAAAAAACAGTAGTTAAAAACTTATAGACTCCTCAATAATATTGAGAATCACATCTATAGGTGAGTATATTATGCTTTCAGAAAGACCTGTATGCTCATATAAATACTTAGATTGAACATCAACAAGCCCACAATAAATGGCAATGATTTGACTAAAAAGTTTAAGGGGAGGGTTGCATTTACAGATATTCAAATTTAATTCCTCAAAGGCACAAAACATCAAGGGTAATTCTTTGCTAATCACTTAACAAAAGTTCTAATTGACACCTACTTTGCAGTTCAATAAGTGTGAAATATGGAGGTCTATTATAAAAGTAGCTTCCAAACATAATAAACAATTTTTGGCCTCCAGTGAAACTATTATTTTTAACTTCAATTGGATCAGGTGAATAATGATTTCTATAATTATGCATAGTTTTTGAAAGAAAGTATTGAGATAAGTCTGGCAAACCACTACAATGATCTCCCTAGGGACAAAAAAATTAGATATTATGGGTAAAAGGTTTTTATTTCATTTTATTTTTAAGGTAAATAGATTCAGTGTTAGATAAATATTTCTGTGAGCCTATAGTAGTAGAAACAAAAGAATCTTGTTGAAGTGACTAGAGTACTGGAGTTGGAGTCATCAAAGTTTGGTTTTAGATACCATCAATCAATCAATCAGCAATAAGCTAATGAAGGATTATTATGTTCAATCCTAAGAGCTTAAAATTAAAAAAAGTCTTCCCACTCTCAAGGAACTTTATGTTTAAGGAGCATCATGGAATATATAAATTAAATGAACAAAAGAAAAATATGCTAACCTTGTACAACCATCTTGGTAAACAAATATTACAGATATAAATAGGAAAAACGAAACAAAACCAAAAATTTAAAAATTAAACAACCCCTAACATCAAGTAGTTTACATTTAATTGAAGGAGGTAGCATAAAAAATACAGTTCAGACAAAATAAAAAGAAACTATTGGGCCAACTCCGAGAATAATTTCATTATATAATTATCAGATGACAGTTCAAAGAATCTGGAAAATATCAAGACAGAGCATAGGATAATAAGCCTGGAAAGATTTAGATGTCTATAAAGGACAGATGTTTAGTACTGGTTGTCCTCTATCCCAGGGGAAGGAATAGAATTAGGGAATCATCCAAGCATTGTGACTTGTCCATCATCCTGGATAGATTTTCTGGGTAGCAGGAGCAGATAATAAGGCAAGATGATGGTAAAAGAAGAAAGTGCCCTAAGTTTTAGTAGGTCTTTCTTCAGTCAATAACAAATCCATACTGACTAAATTAAACTACTTTTGTTAAGAAAAGAAGGCACCAGCAGTTGGGAGGATCAGTAGTTACATTATTTCTTCCTCATCTTATTGCTGACCAGCTTTGCTTTCTTGTACAAGCCAGGCAGCTTCACTGAGTCTGAATTTCCTCATGTTTAAATTGGAGATGATAATATATACATAGTATCTACCTCAAATGATTGTTATGAGGCCAAGCAAATTTATGAGTAAATGGTCATCCTGGAATCCAGTGCTCTCCAAATAAACTCCTTTGTTTTTTAAATTTAAATACATTTCTTCACTTAACTTGGTTGAGTTAAGCTTTCTTTTCTAAAACTGGAAATAGTAACACCTAAAGAAGTTAACTTTTCCCCAAATATTCCTATGAGGTCATAAATCTTAAAGATGTCTGTAAATATAAACTTTTCTCCACATTTTCCTTTATCTCCTTCCTATTCCCTCCACTTTTTCTTTTCTTTCTTTATAGTAAAGAATAAGGGCAACTTTATTAGTAATTAATCAGAAGTTGTGGTCCACTTCTATGCTATAATGAGGAATAGAGGAGGACTTTGATGGTGGAATTCTTAATATAAATAATTTAATAATTCCATTCCCTAGAAGGGAAAATATACAGATTGTATATACTAAATAGATCTGCAATTTAGTCAACCAGAAATCAATCAGAGATCTAAATTAGAAGGCTCAAAGAAAACTTCAATCATCTACATTCTACTTTGTTCATCTACTTTTCTTGAGGCCCGGGAAACAGATTTTATCAAGATTGAACTTTATATATATTCTTTGTATTTCAAATACTACTATAGCACTGATTCCACATTTCATTCTTTTTAAAACTTATTTAACTATGGCATAGATATCTCCTTAGTGGTGTCAGTGACAATTTTACATGAATTTCTAATAAAACTAAAAGAAAAAACTTTTTAAGATAGCTAAGGAAAAAACAATATACAATTGAAATATATTTTGAGCAGGACTAATAATCGATCTGACTTGGCATATTAATATATGTATGAGATGAAGTATCTGAAAATAACTTAGTGTTCCAAAAATCAAAGAGCTGAGAGAAACAAAACCTACTCAATAAAAGCTTAAAACTCAGAAAAAAGATTTTAATCATTTAATAGCCCTATAAGTTTTTCTTCAATATATATGCAGAAGAAGTTGAGATTTGAGAAATGATAGGGTATCATTCTTAAGTTTAGATCACTTTGTTTTTATTTATGGACATCTATTAGTAATATTAAAGTGAATTAATACTAAAATTAAATGGAGATAACTGTGGTGAGAAAGATAAGAATGGGCAAGAAATGTAGTTTAGGCCCAAGTATACCTCCCTGGAAAAAATGTATGTTCCATCAACTAGATGGAGTTCCTGAATCATTGAATGGAGATCTACTGAATAAATGGTCTCAGATAGAGATTTTGACTTTACAGAGGAAGATTTGAGAATAAATTAAAACTTGGGGCTTCTGCTAGTTAAGAGAGTCTCATTTCTACTAATGGCTAACATTTATTTCTCTTCCACATAGAAAGGGATGGCTATGGTATGAAATTAATCAGGTGCTACAATATGAATCAATGAGTTCATTCATTATGATTTAACTTCTTAGAGTTCAAGGACTAGCTCACTTTTGTATTTGAACTATCAGTTGGTAACACCATTATTGACATGCAACAAACAGTAAATACATCTAATTTTTTCTGAAGGAGGAGGAAAGGGAAAACACTGAGATAGGGACAGAGACTGAAGATAGGGACAGAGACTGGAATGGCTGCTGAGTTGTTTTCAGGGTTGCTGTCTTCCTTTTATGTTCACCTGGGCACTTAAATCTCAGTTGTAGTTCCAAGAAGCTGTAGCATGCACAGTGGACACATGCCAGGAAAATGTTTCTGCAGATGTGCTAAACCAGGTTGAAGGTAACTAAGGAGAATCTCAAATCCATTGGTTAGTTGGTGGGGGGAGGTCTACACTAACCATAAAAAGTCTTTCACTGGAGCAATGAATGGAACAGAACAATTTGTTCCAATAACATGAAAACAGCTGAGGCAAACACTATGGAGCTCTTAGAGCTTGGTTAGACATAGAAGACTCGAAGGTCATCCCTTACATCTTCAGTCATCACCAATTGTCTTGAATCTGTCTTGTCACTGGATCCTCATGATTTTGGAAGAGAGAATATGGTCAATGACTTCATGCAACTCTGCCTCACTTGAATCCAATTTTTGCATGAATCAAATGATATCACCCATATCATTTTACAATTCTTGTCTCAAAGTGCTTTTTTTTGATAGGCATGAAAATAAGCATCAGTTGATACACTTGGAGCTTAGTCACAACCCTGCACACAAGTGGCCCAGAACATAGGGTGATCACTGTGGGAACACAGGCTATTCTAATGGCCCTGTCACCTGGACAGTCTCAGGAGCTGGCATGCGGCCCTGAGAGATAAGGTGCACTGGAGGTCTTGGGAGCTGGTCATTACGCCCCACAGCCCAAGGGCACAGGACACAGTTGTGTTTTACCACCTCCCCCCTAAAGTAACCCCTTATGCTTGTAATGCAAGATGCTGCATGCACACCATTTGTGCACTCCCATTGCCTCATTTTCTTTGTTCTACCCTGGAAGACCTAACAGTATATATATGGAAGCTCAGCAGTAATAAATTTGAACTGGAGGCATAAGGCAGTGCTGGCTTGACTCCTTATTTTCAGCTCCCCTCCAGGAGGGTTGTTGTTGCTGTGGGCCCCAAGTTGAAACAAGCCACACCACATCACCTCATTTGAAGCAGCAGGGGTGGGGGGTTCGGGAGATCCTTGGATGTCTAAACTGTCAAAGATTGAATTGCTCACCTCCTGGTGTGAGGAAGGGACTAGAAAAGGTGCCCTGAAATGGAAAAAAAATGCACAACCACTTCTTCAAAGAAGATTCCACTCACTATTAGTGCATGGAATAAGGAACAGTTCTTGCTGCAAGAGAGCTCAAATAGCAGCCCTGAGTGAAACAAGACTGGAAAATAAAGGTCAGTGTATTGAACTTAGAGTTAGATACAAAATTTTCTAGAGACACCACAGTAAAGAGGAGCACTGTGAAGTGAACCTGGGGTAGGTTCTACAATCAAAACTAACCTAGTCAACAAGTTTGTATAACTACCAAAAGGTTTGAACTGCAGGCTTATTAACCATTTGCAATAAATAGACAAGGCTACCATTATCAATGACTATGTTCCCACCATGACTAACCTTGATTAAGTTTAAGAAAAATTTTATGAAGGTTTTCAGACCCTTATAATTAATGTGCCTAATTCTGGGTGATTTTAATACTAGAGTTATCTGAGACTACCAGACATAGCAAGGAATCCTTGGGAGGAATGATGTTAGAAACAGAACCAGGAATGGTCATTTATTACTGAGAACTTGGTCATCTGATGACCTTCTCATCACAAACACTGTCTTCCACTTTCCTAAATGCAATAAAATTTCCTGAGCAACCCTCAAACATGGGCATCTAATAAACTATGTAATTGAAAGAAGAGATAGACAGCATGTGAGACTGATAAAATTAATGTGTGGTGCAGAGTGCTAGACTGATCACAGACTGATCCTCACTAATCTAAATATTCGCATTCAACCCATGTTGTGACCCCAATGCATGAGGACTACCAGAAAAATTAATGCTAAGAGATCAGAGAGCTTTTCTGAAAGGGAGCAATTTGTTGTTGACTTGGAGAGAAAACACAAAGTTGGCAGCAGTGGAACAGAAGAGAAGGTAACTTTCAGAATTGGAGTACAGAAGTTAAATCAAAATGAGAACTCCCCAGAGTTTACCAGAAGAATAGTTCACCTATTTTCTAAGAAGGCAACATTTAATTTCATCAAAAGAAAAGTACAAGTGAAACTTAAAGAGATGTAGGATTCTTGGCACAGCAAGAAAGAAGAAATTTAGTTTTATGCAGATAGCAGCAATCCAAAGTGCTTTTATGATGCCCTTGCCCTGAAGGCTATTTATGGGCCAAAGACTTAAAGTACATCTCAAGAACTCAGTGCTGATGGGGTCACATAAATTAGTGATAGGGACCTACTCCTAGGAAGATGGACTGAACACTTCCATTGTGTTCTTAATAGACCACCATCAATCAATACAGAAGCCACTGGCAATTTAGCTCATTTAAGTCAATTCATCCATAGCTGAAGTTCTAATTTAAAAAAAGATAATTTGAATTCCATTAGGTTCCTTTCATGTGGCAAAGCATCTACCACTGATTCTTATCCAGCTGAGACTTACTAGGTGCATGTTGGGGGGAGGGTCCAGCACTCATACAAAAGTAGGTTGAAATTTTCCAGTTTATAGGGCATGAATAGATTATCCCCCAGTAATTTAGGGATTGTTTATCTCTATAAAGTTAAAGGGAGTAGATTTTCCAGTGACAATCACAGGAGTGCTTCTCTCTTATTCATAGTTGGTAAGATTCTTGTCAGATTCCTCCTTAAAAGACTGATTCTTCACCTGGAAGATGGTCACTGCTTTAGGAGTCAGTGTGGCTTAAAATTCTCATCAAAACCTTTGATACCTTAAGACATGAGGACTTTTGGTTGCCTGGCAAAGTTCAGCAGGTTTGTAAATCAATTTCATGATTATATTCTTGTCCAGATTCTGGATAATGAATGATGTTCTCTTCTCATGATTTATCAGTCATTAATGGAATGAAACAAGGCTGTGTCTTGCTCCCATGATTTTTAGCTTGATACTTTCAACCATGTTATTGAATGCCTTCAAGCTATCATTCTGTTGGTACATTCTTCAACCTGAAAAGTCTACAGGCCAAAGCTAAAATGAAGGGAGTGTCGGTTCATGATGTTCTCTTTTCATATGATTTTGCACCCAAATTCATCCTCGTAATACAACAAAGTATGGATAAATCCTCAACTGATGTTACTAATTTTGGCCTACAATTAACACCAAAAAAAAAAAAAACCCAAAACACAGGTGCTCTGTCAACTAGCAGGACACCAGCCAGATGTGGAATCATCAGTAACAGAAAATGGATAAGTTTTGAGTTCTGTGGCTAAATTCTCTTAACTTGGCAGTGTATTTTCCAGGGAAGTTCATATTGATAATGAGGTTCACACACACACAAACATACACACAAACACTGCCAGGACTAACTCAGCACTTGTCTAGTTCTGAAAGAAAGTGTGAAATAGAAGAGGTATTAGACTAGCTACCAAATTGAAGACCCATGGAGTCATTGTATTGACCTCATTGTTGTATGCCTGTGAAACCTGGGCAGTCTTCCAATACCATGCGAGCTAACTGAATTATTTCCATTTAAACTGTCTTAAGAAAATTCTGAAGGTCAACAAGTAGGATAAGATAACAAACACTGAGGTCATCTCTTGAGCTAATTACCAAGAATTCAAACATTACTACAGATAGTGCAGCTATCATGGATTGGTCATGTTGTTCAAATGCTATATGTATGCTTGGCAAAAAAAAATATTTTAGGGAGAATTCACACAGTAAAAATGCTCACAGATGGGTCAGGATAAACAATATAGGGACACACGGAAGATTTCTTTTAAGAATTATGAAATTGATCTTACAAGACAGGAGATACTGGCACATGACAGCCCAGCATAGTGTGTTCTAATCAGAGAGGGGGCTGTCCTCTATTAACAAAGCAGAACTGAAACAGTACAAAGGAAATGTGAAAAGGGTAAGTTTAATCATCCCAAGTGATCACATGGATGATTTAGGCTAATCTGTGGCAATGCATTCTGGACTTGTATTGGTCTGATCAGCCACAGTCAAGCAAACTGCAAATTGTCTCTAATATAATGATGTCCTTTTTGACTTCTAGGATTATGAGAGAAATGAATCAACCAAGTTTTTTTTTTAATTTATTTTTGTTAAAGATATTATGTGAGTTTTACAATTTTCCCCTCAATCTTGCTTCCCTCCCCCCACCCCCGCACGGAAAGCACTCTGTCAGTATTTACTTTGTTTCCATGTTGTACCTTGATACAAATTGGGTGTGATGAGAGAGAAATCATATACCTAAAAGAGAGAAGTGGAGTCTAAGAGGTAACAAGATCAGACAATAAGATAAATGTTTTTTTCTAAATTAAAGGGAATAGTCATTGCACTTTGTTCAAACTCCACAGCTACTTATCTGGATTCAGATGGCACTCTCCTTGGCAGACAAACCAAAATTGCTCCCAATTGTTGCACTCATGGAATGAGCAAGTCCTTCAAGGTTGATCATCACTCCCATGTTGCTGTTAGGATAGACAGTGTTTTTATGGTTCTGCTCATCTCACTCAGCATCAGTTCATGCAAATCCCTCCAGGCTTCCCTGAAATCCCATCCCTCTTGGTTTCTAATAGAACAACAGTGTTCCATGACATACATATACCACAGTTTGCTAAGCCATTCCCCAATTGAAGGACATTTACTTGATTTCCAATTCTTTGCCACCACAAACAGGGCTGCTATAAATATTTTTGTACAAGTAATGTTTTTACCCTTTTTCATCATGTCTTCAGGATATAGACCCAGTATTGGTATTGCTGGGACAAAGGGTATGCACATTTTTGTTGCCCTTTGGGCATAGTTCCAAATACCTTTCCAGAAGGGTTGGATGAGTTCATAGATCTACCAACAGTGTAATAGTGTCCCAGATTTCCCACAACCCTTCCAACAATGATCATTATCCTTCCCGGTCATATTGGCCAATCAAAGGTGTGAGGTGGTACTTCAGAGAAGCTTTAATTTGTATTTCTCTAATAATTAATGCTTTAGAGAATTTTTTTCATATGGCTATGGATTGCTTTGATCTCCTCATATGTAAATTGCCTTTCTATATCCTTTGACCATCTGTCAACTGGGGACTGGCTTTATGTTTTAAAAATATGACTCAGTTCTCTGTATATTTTTGAAATGAGTCCTCTGTCAGAATCATTATTTGTAAGGATTGTTTCCCAATTTACTACATTTCATTTGATCTTGGTTACATTGGTTTTATCTGTGCAAAAGCATTTTAATTTAATGTAATAGAAATCATCTGATTTGTTTTTGGTGATGTTCTCCAACTATTTCTTGGTCATAAACTGCTCCCCTTTCCATAGATCTGACAGGTGATCTAGTCCTTCATCTTCTAATTTGCTTATAGTATTGTTTTATATGTCTAATTCTTGTAACCATTTGGATATTATCTTGGTAAAGGGTGTGAGGTGCTGGTCTAATCTACGTTTCTTCCATACTAACTTCCATTTATCCCAGCAATTTTTATCAAAGAGGGAGTTTTTATCCCAATGGCCAGATTCTTTGGGTGAATCAAACAGCAGATTAATATAATCATCTCCTGGTTTTAAACCTAGTCTATTTCACTGGTCCACCACTCTATTTCTTAGCCAATACCAAACAGTTTTGATGACTGATGCTTCATAATATAATTTTAGATCAGGTAGGGCTAAGCCATGGTCTTTTGCACTTTTTTTCATTAAGCTCATGGCAATTCTTGACTTTTTATTTCTCCATATGAATTTATTTATGATTTTTTTCTAATTAATTAAAGTGATTTTTTTTGGAACTTTGATTGGTAGGGCACTAAAATGAAAGTTTAGTTTTGGTAGAATTGTTATTTTTATTATATTAGCTCTACCTATCCATGAGCAGTTGATATTTGCCCACTTATTTAAATCTGATTTAATTTTTGTGAGAAGTGTTTTATAATTGTTTTCAAAAAGATTCTGAGTCTGTCTTGGCAAATAGACTCCCAAGAATTTTATATTGTCTGAGGTTCCTTTGAATGGGATTACTCTTTCCAGCTCTTTCTGCTGTATCTTGCTAGACATATATAGAAATTTGAGGATTTATGAGGGTTTATTTTATAACCTGCAACTTTGCTAAAATTGCTAATTGTTTCCACTAGTTTTTTGAATGATTTCTTGGGATTCTCTAGGTAGACCATCATGTCATCTGCAAAGAGTGAGAGTTTTGTCTCTTTCTTCCCAATTCTAATTCCTTCAATTTTTTTTCTCTAATTGGTGACACTAATATTTCTAATGCAATATTGAATAGTAGTGGTGATAATGGGCACCCTTGTTTCATCCCTGATATTACTGGGAATACCTCTAGCCTCTCCCCATTGAATATAATGTTTGTTGATGTTTTCAGATAAATACTTCTAATTATTTTAAGGAACAGTCCATTTATTCCTACACTCTCTAGGGTTTTTCATAGAAATGGATGCTGTATTTTGTCAAAAGTTTTTTCAGCATTTATTGATATGATCATATGATTTCTGATAGGTTTGTTGTTGATATAATTGAGTATAGTAACAGTTTACCTAATATTGAAGCAACCCTGAATTCTTGGAATAAATCCTACTTGATCATAATGTATTATCCTAGTGGTAACTTGTAATCGTTTTGCTAAGATTTTATTTAGGATTTTTGCATCTATATTCATCAGGGAAATAGGTCTATAATTTTCTTTCTCTGTTTTAATTCTTCCTGGTTTAGGTAACAGCACCATATTGGTTTCATAGAAAGAGTTAGGCAGAGCTCCATCTTTCCCTATTTTTCCAAAGAATTTATATAGAATTGGAACCAATTGTTCCCTAAATGTTTGGTAGAATTCACTTGTGAATCCATCAGGCCCTGGAGATTTATTTTTTAGGGAGTTCAATAATGGCTTGTTGAATTTCTTTTTCTGAGATAGGGTTGTGTAGATATTTAATCTCTTCTTCATTTAACGTGGACAACTTATATTTTTTTAAATGTTCATGCATTTCACTTAGATTATCAAATTTATTGGCATAGAGTTGGGCAAAATAATTTTGAATTATTACTTTAATTTCCTCCACATTGTTGGTGAGTTTAACTTTTTCATTTATGATACTAGCAATTTGGTTTTCTTCTTTCTTTTTTTTAATCAAATTGACCAGAGGTTTATTAATTTTATTGGTTTTTTTCATAATACCAACTTCTGGTTTTATTTATTAATTGAATAGGTTTTTGCTTTTGATGTGATTAATTTCTCCTTTAATTTTTAGAATTTCTAATTGGTATTTAATTGGGGATTTTTGATTTGTTCTTTCTCTAATTCTTTAGTTGTATGTTTAGTTCATTGATTTCCTCTTTCTCTACTTTATTCATGTAAGCATTTAGAGCTACACTATATCCCCTGAGTGTTGCTTTGAATGAATCCCATAGGTTTTGGTATGTTGTTTCATTATTATCATTATCTGAGATAAAATGGTTAATTGTTTCTCTAATTTGTTTTTTGGTCCACTCATTTTTTAAAATGAGGTTATTCAGTTTCCAATTTGTTCTGGGTCTATATCTCCTTGGCCCAATATTGCATATGCCTTTTATTGTATTGTGATCTGAGAAAGATGTATTTACTATTTCTGCCTTTCTGCAGTTGATCATTAGGTTTTTATGTCCTAGTACATGCTCAATTTTTGTATAAGTTCCATGTACTGCAGAGAAAAGGGGATATTCCTTTCTATCCCTGTTCAGTTTCCTCCATAAGTCTACCACATCTAATTTTTCTAACAATCTATTTACCTCCTTAACTTCTTTCTTCTATATTTTATGATTCAATTTATCTAGATCTGAGAGTGGGAGGTTGAGGTCTCCCACTAGTAGAGTTTTGCTGTCTACGTCTTCCTGTAATTCTTTCAGCTTCTCCTCTAAGATTTTTGGTGCTGTCCCACTGGGTGCATATATATTCAATATTGAAATGACTTTATTGTCTATGGTACCTTTTCAGAGGATAAAGTTTCCTTCCTTATCTCTTTTAATGCTATCTATTTTTGTTCCTGCTTTGTCTGAGATAAGGATTGCTATCACTGCTTTTTTTTTACTTCAGTTGAAGCAAAATATATTTTGCTCCAACCTTTGACCTTTACTCTATATGTATCTCTCTGCTTCAAATGAGTTGCTTGTAAGCAGCATATTGTCAGATTCTGGTTTTCAATCCACTCTGCTATTTGCTTACGTTTTAAGGGAGAGTTCATTCCATTCACATTCAAGGTTATGATTACTAATTCTTTATTGCCCTCCATGCTATCTTCCCTCTATTTGTATTTTTTTGCTTTCCCTCCCTTTATTCATATTCTCAAGTATTTTCTTTCTGAATACCACCCCCTTCAGTGTATTTGCCCTCCTATATCACACCCTCCTCTTTCTTTCCCCTTTCCCTTTTTCCCTTTTCCCTTCCCTTCCTTTTGTTATTTCCCCCTTTTCCTCCACTCCCCTTCCATTTCTCCATGCCCCTGTCCCCCTTTTCCCCTATTAATGCTTGAAAGGTTAGATGTTTTATAAGTTAACTGATTATGTTTAGGTTGACTTTAAGACAAGTCTGATGAGAAGAAGATTCAGATGCTTCTCCTCTGCTACCTTTTTCCCCTCTATTACCATAGGTTTTTTGCACCTCTTAGTGTAATGAGATTTACCCTATTCAATCCCCTCCCTCCTCCTGTCTCTTTCCTGTCCCCCTTTTTAAGGAAGTAGTATTTTTTAGATCATTCTATCTAAGTCATATAAAATTCTGAGTGTCTATCCCTTCTAGTTCACTATATTCTATTGAATAGAGTCAAAATTCCTGAGAGTTATTAGAGTCTTTCTCCCAAGTGCGGTTAAAGCCAGTTTCATCCCATTAGATACCAGTCTCATGCATAGGTCATGAATTTCCATCATTTCTGGCTGGTTTTATTCTCTCTGTTAGAGGTACAGTTCTCAAGATTTATGAGAATCTTTTCTCCCCATTTTGGGATATAGTCAGTTTCAACTTACTGGATTGCAATTTTTTTTCCTTTTACTGCCCCCCCTTTTACCTTTTCATGTGTCTCTTGAACCTCCTGTTTGATGTCCAAATTTTCTGTTTATTTCTGGTCTTTTCATCAGAAATTTTCGGAATTCTTCCATTTCTTTAAATGTCCATCTTTTTTCCTGTAAGAGAATGCTCAGCTTTGCGGGAAAGTAGATTCTTGGCTGCATTCCAAGCTCCCTTGCTCTTCAAAGTGTCTTATTCCAGATCCTTCCATCCTTTAATGTTGACACAGCCAGGTCCTGCATGATCCTTACTGTGGCTCCTTGATATTTAAATGGTTTCTTTCTGGCTGCTTGCAGGATTTTCTCTTTTATCTGATAGTACTGGACTTTGGCCACATGATTCCTTGGTGTTTTCATTTTAGGATCCTTTTCTGGTGGGGATCAATCTACTCTTTCAATAACTACTTTGCCCTCCAATTCCATGATAACAGGGCAATTTTCCATCACTTCATCCTGTAATATTAAGTCCAGGCTTTTTTTTCTCTTCAATGTTTTCAGGAAGTCCTACAGTTTTTAAGTTGCCCCTTCTTGATCTATTCTCAAGGTCAGTGGTTTTTTTGAAGAGGTATTTTACATTTGCTTCTATTTTTTCTATTTTTTGATTTTGTTTAACTGACTCTTGCTGTCTCATGGAGTCATTAGTTTCTGTAGATGCCATTCTTTTTTGGGGGGAGAAGTTTTGTTCATTAACCTTTTGCAACTCCTTTTCCAGATTGGTCAATTTTACTTTTGAAAGAGCTTTCCATTTGACCAATTGAGGTTTTGAAAGAATTAATTTCTTTTTGCATTTGCTCATTTGAGGATCTGAGCGATTTATTCTCATTTTGTATTGGTCCTATTGATGATTTGAGAGAAATATTCACATTTTGTATTGGTCCAATTGATGATCTGAGAGATTTATTCTCCTTTTGTATTTGTCCAATTGTATTTTCTAAGGTTTTGTTTTCTTGTTGCAAGGTATTAATTGTCTCTCCCAAATTTTTAAGTTCCTTCCTTATTTCTTCACGGAAGTCTTTCTGTGCTGAAAACCAGATTGTATTCTCCTCAGAGGTTCCAAGTCTCTCTGAGTTGGGGTCTTTCCCTTCCAAGAATTTTTCTATGGCTCCACCTTTCCACTGACCCTTCTTCATTTTGCTAAGACCTTGAGTTGGGGAGGGGGGGCTGGTTCACAGGGGCTTGGGACCGCTAAAGGCTTTACTCAATGAGTGCAGTTTCTCTGGCTGGCCAATTGGAGGTGTTGGTTGCTTTTTCTGGAGGGTCTGTGACCTTGATTGAGGCCTTCTCCCTTTGCTTGAAGGGAGGGGTTGGAGCTATTGAATTATTTTGCCTTCAATCAATGGTGGGCTTTACCCTGGCCTGAGGTCATTCCTCAGCTGGGCTGGTTCTTCTCACACACCTGGGCCTGAAGCAGAAGTAGTTTGCATTTGTTTGCCCTGGGAAGTGTGAGCTATAATGGGCCTCAGAGTTCCTCAGACCAGTGGAGCCCAGGGATGGCATTTGCAGCTCTCCTGCACCACAACTCTCCCCCAGCCCTGTTCACAAGCTCCCAGGGACCAGCACCAAATCCAGTGCCTCTGCTCCCCAGTTGACCCATGCCCCTGCCATCTAGCCCCACCTCTGGTTCTGGGCCCTCAAACTCCTGGTTCCAATTTAGCTGCTAATTTCTCTGATTGAGCCTGATCCTCCCTCTGAGCCAAGACTCACCCGCCTGAATTCAGCCAAAGCTGCTGCCAGAGACAAATCCAGAGGTAGATGTTCTTTCTTCTAGCTTTTCTTTCTGGGTTTTGTGGGTCAGATTTCTTTTAAGAGGTTTGTTTCATGTGATAGATGGGGAAGAGATCAGGAGACTTTAGAACTGTGCCTGTGTTCTCTCTGCCATCTTGGCCAGAAGTCAAATCAAGCAAGTTTAGCTTCTTACTTATAGGACATTCTTCTTCTATTGAGGGAGTCTAAAGCTTCATTCACTTTCTTGTCATGGACATTACTCTACTGATCTATTTTAAGTATCACTTTACTTGATTTCCTTATTTCATATTGTAAAGTTGATTTTTGAATCTTAATGTAAGATTAAATATTTATCTCTATTAAATTATACCTTCTATTTTTATTTTAATATTCATTAATAATCAATTTAGCATCAAACAAATATTCAATATACAGTCAAGAAAATTATATAAAAATACTGTGAGTTATTATTCATATTTTAAATTCTCTCTCATATATATCTTTGTGTATTTATGTATGCCCATCATGCAATAAGATTGTAGCAAAATCCCTTTTTTGTATCCTTTTGTTAATATTCCTAAGGACTTGGTTTTAAATTCTGCCTCAAATATTTACTGGCTGTGGGGGCAAGAAATTTAACCTGTTTTGACTCAGTTTCCTGATCTATAAAATGGAGATAATAATAGTATGGACCTCACAGGATTGTCATGAGGATCAAATGAGATAGTAATGGTAAAGCAGTTTTTGTCATATTTGGGAAATGGTAATCAGTCTGTAAATCAGTCTGTTTATCATTTGAAGAAATGCATATCATAGGCTAATGAATTACAGTTGAAAGTTATCATAAGGGCTATTAAGTTTGTCACCATTTTTTTGCAAATGAAGCAACTGTGATAAAGTTGTTTAAACATTTATCAAGTGCCTGGACAGGATTTGAACTGAATTCTTTTCACTCAAAGTACACCATAAATTCCACAATTTCTCATGCACACACATAAACAGATAAGGGGACAGATTATGTGTGTTGTGGTGGAAAGTATGGAGTTTGTGTGCACACATGTGTTTGTATGTGCACACATATTTTTGGGTACATACAAACACACATATATGAATATATAGACACATATATTCAAAGACATATTAACATATTTTCTAAGAATTCACATTTCATCCTGAACTTCTAGCCCCATCATGTCTCTCCAAGTTTCTAGTTTAATTAGATCATTTTCAAAAGGGACTGTCATACTGTATGTTGTCAACTCCACCTCAAATTTTTATATTATATATGACAATCACATATTATATGTTATATAAATACCTTTTTTACTCAAGCTATTTATATGAAATGTTTTTTTTAAATAACTACAAGAAGCACATATTTCTTGGGCATGGATATTGAAATCTTTTTTCAAGTTGAATTTAGTCCATTTAGAATACTTCATTAAATTTTGACCATTCAATTATTTCAGGATTCATCCAATTTTATATTCACCTAGCCTACATCTCTCCATCCTTTCCACAACAATTGCATGAAGTACTTTGTGAAATGAAGCACTAAAATCTAAGCAAAGGATGTTACAGTATCGCCTCAATGTCTAAGTTAATAACTTTATCAGTAATGTAAATAAGCATTTTTTATCTATTTTGAGCTAGATTCAGCTCTTTGTCAACATTGTTTCCTTTTTTAGATGCTTATTAGTCACCCCTGATAGACTTTGCCCAAAACCTGAACAACAAACTCATAAGCCAATTTTTTGCAGATCTTATCCTTTTGTGCGAAAATAGGACCTTGCTTTTTCCTATAGAACAAGATAGACTGTTACATACATATACAGATACTTTACATATATAATATATATATATATGTTTATGGATATAATATTTTATGTGTACCATGCATATATGCATATAGATATATATACCTGTACATATAAATGACATTTTAAAACATCATTTGGTATATTTATAGTAATTATTAAAGGCCAAACTACAGGGAATTATTCTAGTCTGATTAGTTTCTAATGAAAAATATTCCCTATCCTCTGTAATTCTCCTTCTTATGAAATTTGCATTTCAAAACAAATAAAGCAATCTCTGTTGTGCTGCTTCTTTATAAATTATTTTTCCTCAATTGTCCTCTTAAAATTGAACATGCAAATGAAATGACCTTTTTTCTTAATTATAACTCATGAGGTTAAGGGTTAACTAGTAAAATGTATAAATAATGGATCTTTTCTGACTGAAGAATTAGAAAAAATCAAAAGTAGGATAAAAGACATTTTCCTTTGGGCAATTATGGTAAAGGATGTTTAAAAAACAAATAAGAATTGGAATGAATTAAAGAAAATATAAATTCCCTTGAGAAATAAGAGTAAGAGGAATGCCCTCTGAATAAAAAGTTTGGATGATCCTTCACTTAGAATATCTTCAACTCTCTTAAATTCTGGTGGAAAGGTGCCCAAATTTCCTTTTTGCCCTGATTTAATGTTTATTTGTTGAAAAAATAGTTTAAGGAATGGTGAATTTCATGGACTAATGATGATATAAAATGAGAGATCATACAGAGAGGGTCAGAAAAGGATGAGAAGAATAGTTGAAATTTGTTATTGCTGGTATAACCTGTTATTTCTTGACCTGATGATAAGAGCAAAGAGAAATACTCTCTTCCTGAAGCTTGAATCTAAGTTTATAGTTGAGAAGTTCCCAAGATTTATCAATAGATATAACATTATTAACAATAGCATCCAGAAAAGTTTCATAGTTTTGTAGGATTAAAAATACATCCTTATAAGGAAGGTATTCATTTACTTAAAGGAAATGGCAGCTTCGGGGGGGGGCTACTATTATTCTGAACTAGTTGTAGATTACTAAATTTAATTATATGATGATTATGTTGTGGTCATCATAGCAGTATGCAGGCAGATGCATAAAAGTGCCGATAATGCTTCTTTGCATTAGAATAAGGTCTATCACCTAAAAAAATAAAACCTTATTTTTTCATTTCAATGGTTCTATGTAAAACAAATTTTAAATTTGTTCTGAAAAGAGCAAAAAGGCTTTTTCAGATTATCAAAATGTTTCATGGTCTCCAAACACCAAGATTAAGCATTCTTGTATTAATTTTAGCAAATAAGACTAATTGAATGGAAGTGAAAAATTTGTAAATCTAACGATATAAAGATTAAATAAAACCTTCCTTTTTTCTAAAACAATATGAATAGGAAGCTGAATGCTTGACCTTGCTTCCTTTCCACATTAGTACCTAGTTTAATTGACTAGCTTCTCTGTTGTCAGTATCACTGAAAAATGAAGAAAATGATGCAAAGGATAAGTACTAAGTAAAAATGCTGGAATAGATTTACTTGAGGAGGTCATAGCTAAAAATCAAATAAGACAAGCATAGAAAGATGGGTTGTAAGCTTCTTAGCTCAAGATTATATATATGTGTACAAACTTCCATGTATCTTGCTGTATTAAAGTACAATGACTACAAAATATAAAATATGTGAGGACTTGAATAACATGTTTATATACATATATATGGATATACATATATATTAAATATATACATATAATATTTACATATCTTCAAGATGTTTAATGCATAAATATTACTGTTTATTTGCATGAAAAGCACCATATGGAAACATATTTGGCCTTGTCTCTTCTCCCAGTTATTTCCATTTATCCTCTGGCACACTGATGTTTAAAAACATGATTTTGTCCCTTTCATTGAATCAAAATTAAATTGAAAATACTTTGAAAATATTAATATATGAAAACTTTGCAATCATTATGTCTAATAGGAAAGTTTATGAAAAATCAAAAACTATATTTGGGACAAGGAGAAGATCATGATGATTATTATGATGATGGTGATGGTGGTGATGATCATTTTCATGATCAAAGTTTATAGGGAATGGGAAACTTTCTCTATCAGTATTGCTTCAGATTATAAAAAGACAAATATTTGAGCAGTTGAAATTCTAGATAAATTAAAAATATGAAGACATCTTCTATTTGCTATCAGTGACTTCAAGTTACAAGACCTAAGAAAAATATGGAGAATTAATTGGCAAGGACTCAGTAAGTTGGCTAAAAGAGGAAAGAAATAAAATTTCTGGGGAAAATAATCAGGTGGTGAGATTCTGAGGAACTATGAAATAGTGACTCAAAAACTAATCATATGGAGAAAAAGTCAAATTAAAGTAAATATTTCTAAAAGAAATTAGATTAAAATATCAGGAAATCTTTCTGATTCTTTAAATACTAGTACAACAAAATGATGACTGTTGGACATAAGATTTATCTGAGTAAGCATTTGGAGACCATTAAATACATAGAAGAATAGATCACTCCTCTCTTAAGAATTAGAAAAAAAATAAAAGGGAAAATGAAACCTTTTAACTCTATAAAATTGACTGTTATTTTTATGTTATCAAATACTTATCAAAAATTTTAGCAAAATAACCCTTCATAAATTAATCACTCTTGCTTTTAACATTAAGGAACATTTCTGCACATAGAAATGTTGACTCATAGAATCAGAAGTGAGACAAAAGTATCAACTAATCTTCAAAAATATTGTCCTCCAAAAATCACAGAAAGGCAAAGCATTTGGGGAAGTGAAGTACTAATGACTTGTTAGTATTTGGGACAGTCAATAATAAGTGTGAAAAGTTCATCAAAAAGCAAAGGGCAGTTTCAAAAAAATTTTAAGTTATTAATGTCCTCGTTTCATTGAGGAGAGGATATTTACATAACTACCTCTGCTCCCCCACCCCAGTAGTGGCACAGAGGATAGAAAACTGGACCCAGAATCAGAAAGACCTGAGTTCAAATTGAGCATCAAAAACTTACCCTGTATGATTCGGTGTAAGTCACTTAACTCGGTGTGTCTCAATTTCCTTAAATGTAAAATTTGCATAAAATGATGTTTACCTCACAGGGTTATTATAAGGAACAATTTTTATTATATTATAAACCAAGGCAACACAGTGAAAAAAAAACCATAATGAATACTATTTAAGTACTTAATCTTCTCTTCTCCTTTTTTTCCTTCCATTTTTCATTCCAGCTCCAAGACAAGACAACCAGAATTAATATTAAGTACTTATTATATGCTGGCAATGTACTGAGTACTAGGCTAAATAATGTAAAATCACATTAATCAGGGTGGTTTAAGTGTTAAACCAAGTCAGTCATGAATTGATAGATCAAACCAATTTGGAGTTCGCATAGGCAGAGCAATCAGTTCATTTAAGATTCAGAGCCAGGACAACCAGACAGACTACATAATAACATAATCCAGTCCCTGGGTAAGGGAAAGATATAAGGACATGTAAAAGACAGGACAAGATCAAAACTACATTTCGATCATTACAACTGAGTTTATTCCTTTATGTAACAAAATTTTTTGATTACTAAAACACTTTTCTAAATTGAAGGCTATCATATAGCATTGAAAATAATTTATGCTGTATGGGACTATATGATTAGATGAAGACAGAATTGTTTGGGTGACTAACTAAAAGAAAGTTATTAATGACTCAATGTCAAGATGGCAGAGAATTTCAGTAGAGAAGCTCAGAGATTGGTCTTGGGCCCTTGGTAGCAAAAATGATTATCAGTAACTTAACAAAGTCATATGTAGCATTTGTACAAAATGTTTCAGATGGCAGAAAGTTGGAATATATCTATAACCTATAAATACTAGATCATTGGTCATAAGTAAAATCATGGTGAAGATATAAATTCTTATAGTTGAGTACAAGAAAATCAACATTAAGGGGCAGTTAGGTGATGTAATAGAACACTGGCTCTGGAATCAAGAGGACTTGAATTCAAATATGACCTTGGAGACTTGATAATTACCTAGTTATATGACTTTGGGCAAGTCACTTAACCCCATTGCCTTATGAAAAGCAAAAAAGGAAAAGAAAATCAACATTACATATATGAGATGGCAGAAAAATGATCAGAGATCAATTGTTCAAAAAATTCAGAAATTTTGCAACACAAAGAAAAAAAACACTGACACCTTGATTAAATTAAAAGAGCTATAGCTTCAGTGAATAAGAAAGTAATGATTTCATTGTGCTCTGGCTTCATTAGATCTCTTCTAGAAATACATACACATTATATATAGATATAAATATAGATATGGATATGGCTAGAGATATGGATATGGCTAGAGATAGAAATAGATAGAGAGCTATAGATATGGATATGGATATGGATATGGATATGGATATGGATATGGATATGGATATGGATATGGATATGGATAGGATATGATAGGGATAGGGATAGGGATAGGGATTGGGATAGGTATAAGGACAGGGACAGGGACAGGGATAGGGACAGAGACAGAGACAGAGACAGAGATAGATATAGAGATAGAGACAGAGATAGAGATAAAGATATAGAGATACACATTCAATTCTGTACACCATGGTATCAATCAGCTCTTCTCAAGATAGTGATAGCTGTATTAAGATACTTTGATTTCTTTCATAATCTTATAAATTTTGTTCCCTACATTTATAAATAATATATGGTTTTCACAGACTTCACCATAAAAATCAATCATTCATATACATATATGTGTATGCTATGCATGTTAAAATTCTTAGATAAAGAACAGAGAAAGAGAATAAGGCTGATTATGGGGTTATGATCACATATAATATGAAGAAAGAACATCAGATTTCCCAAAAATATGTCAGATTGTGGATTTCTTCCAGAATTTAAAGCATCTGTCACATAGAATGAAGATTATCTGTTCCTTTTGGAAGTAGAGGGCAGAATCAGAAGCAATCAGTAGAAGTGCTAAATATCAAAACTGAGAGAATAACAAGAATAACTTAAAAATAGGAACTTTGCAAATTAGAACTTGACTTCTTTGAGAGATGATGTATTTCCTTTTCTTGGAAATATTCAAGTAGAGGTTAGACAGTCATTTCAAGCATTCTGTGAGTGTTTACATTGGTTCCATGTTATACATTGATCTCAGTTGAATGTGATGGCAGAGAAATTATATCCTTAAGGAAGAAAAATAAAGTATGAGATAGTAAAATTACATAATAATATAATGCTTTCCCCACTAATGTGACAGTAATGGTCTTTGGTTTTTGTTCAAAGTCCATAATTCTTTCTCTGGATACAGATGATATTCTCCATAGCAGATAGCCCCAAATTGTCCCAGATTGTTGCATTGATGGAATGAGCAAGTCCATCAAGGTTCATCATCGTCCCCATGTGGCTGTTAGAGTGTACAGTGTTTTTCTGGTTCTTCTAATCTCACTCAGCATCAGTTCATGCAAATCCCTCAAGGCTTTCAAGAATTCCCATCCTTCCTGGTTTCTAATAGACCAATAGTGTTCCATGACATACATATACCACAGTTTGATAAGCCATTCCCCAACTGAAGGACATTCACGTAATTTCCAATATTTTGCCACCACAAACAGGGCTGCTTTGAATATTTTTGTACAAGTTTTTACACTTATCATACCTTCAGGGTAGAGACCCAGTAGTGATATTGCTGGGTCAAAGAGTATGCATAGAAATGGAACAAATTAATAAAATTTATAACTTCTTCTTTAAAGAAAGATTTTATTTATTTTGAGTTTTGCAATTTTCCCCCAATCTTGTTTCCCTCCCCCCACCAACAGAATGTAGTCTGTTAGTCTTTACATTGGTTCCATGGTATACATTAATCTCAGTCAAATGAGATGAGAGAAAGAAATCATATCCTTAAGGAAGAAAAATAAAGTATAAGACAGCAAAATTGCATAATAAAATAATGAGTTTTTCCTAAATTAAATTTAATAGTTTTGATCTTTGTACAAACTCCACAATTCTTTCTCTGGATACAGATGTTATTCTCCATCACAGATAACCCCAAATTTTGCCTGATTGTTACACTGATGGAATGGGCAAGTCCATCAAGGTTGTTCATCACCCCCATGTTGTTGTTAGAGTGTACAATTTTTTTTGGTTTTGCTCATCTTGCTGAGCATCACTTCATGCAAATCCTTCCAGACTTCCCTGAATTCCCATCCTTCCTAGTATCTAATAGAACAATAGTGTTCCATCACCTACATATACTACAATTTGTTAAGCCATTTGCCATTTGAAGGATATTCTCTTAATCCCCAATTCTTTGCCACCACAAATAGGGCTTTTATGAATATTTTTTCCACAAGTGATGTTTTTACCCTTTTTCATAATCCCTTCAGGGTATAGACCCAGTGGTGGTATTGCTGGATCAAAGGGTATACACATTTTTGTCGACCTTTGGGCATAATTCCAAATTGCTCTCCAGAAAGGATAGATGAGTTCACAACTCCACCAACAATGTATTAGTGTTCCAGATTTCCCACATTCCTTCCAACATTGATCATTTTCCTTTCTGGTCATATTGGTCAGTCCGAGAGGTGTGAAGTGGTACCTCAGAGATGCTTTAATTTGCATAACTCTAATAAGTAGTTATTTAGAGCAATTTTTCATCTGACTATGGATCATTTTGATTTTTCTCATCTGTAAATTTCCTTGGTATATCATTTGTCAATGGGGAATGGCATTTTTGTGAAAATATAACTCAGTTCTCTTTATATTTTAGAAATGAGTCCATTGTCAGAAATACTAGTTTCAAAAATTGTTTTCCAATTTACTACAGTTCTTTTGATCTTGGTTACAGTAGTTTTGTCTCTGCAAAAGCTTTTTAATTTAGTGTGATCAAAATTATCTAGTTTGTTTTTAATGATGTTCTCCATCTCTTTCCATAGATCTGACAGGTAACTATTCCTTTATCTACCAGTTGGCTTAAATTGATTTTTATGTCTAAATTTGTGTTTCCATTTTGA
Organism: Macrotis lagotis; assembly: GCF_037893015.1. Taxonomy (NCBI): domain Eukaryota; kingdom Metazoa; phylum Chordata; class Mammalia; order Peramelemorphia; family Peramelidae; genus Macrotis; species Macrotis lagotis. The sequence continues at coordinate 153,005,518 of NC_133660.1, read as the reverse complement.
TCTTATCTTGGTTTAGGGGTGGGGTGTTAGCCTAATCCAAGTTTCTTCTGTACTAACTTCCAATTTTCACAATAGTTTTTATCAGAGTTTTTATCCCAGTAGCTGCACTCTTTGTTTGTCAAATAGCAGATTTCTAGAATCATTTACTGCTATTGCACCTTGTCTATTCCACTGATCCACCACTCTACTTCTTTGGCTAATACCAGCCAGTTTTGATGACTGATGCAATATGAAATAATTTTAGATCTGGTTAGGCTAAACCACCTTCTTTTGCACTTTTTTCATTGAATCACTGGAAATTCTTGACTTTTTATTTCTCCATATGAATTTACTTACAATTTTTTCTAACTCATTAAAGTATTTTTTTTTTGAATTTTGATTGGTAGGGTACTAAACAAGTAGTTTAGTTTTTGTAGAACTTTATATTAGCTCAATCTAACCATGAGCAGTTGATGTTTACCTAATTATTTAAATCTGAATTTATTTTTGTGAGAAGTATTTTATAATTGTTTTCAAAAAGTTTTTGAATCTACCTTGGCAGGTAGATAGATACCCATGTATCCAATATTTTTTGAGCTTACTTTGAATAGAGTTTCTCTATCTAACTTTTTATGCTGCATTTTGCTAGTCATATATAGAAATATTGAGGATTTATGAGAGTTTATTTTATATTGTGTGACTTTACTAAAGTTGTTAATTATTTCTAGTAGTTTTTAGATGAGTTTTTGGGATTCTCTAGGTATACCATCATGTCATCTGCAGAGAGTGAGAGTTTTGTCTCTTCTTTCCCCATTCTAATTACTTCAATTTCTTTTTCTTCTCTTATTGCTGAAGGTAGCATTTCTAACACAATATTAATGGTGATAATGGACTTCCTTGTATCACCCCGATCTTATTGGTAATGCCTCTACCCTATTTCCATTTCATATGATGCTTGTTGATAGTTTCAGACAGATACTGCTTATTACTCTAAGGAACAATCCATTTATTCCTACACTCTCTAATATTTTTAGAGGAATGGATACTGTATTTTGTCAAAAGCTTTTTCAGCATCTATTGATATAATCATATGATTTCTGATAGGATTGTTATTGATATAATTAATTATACTAACAGCTTTCCTAATATTGAACCAACCCTGCATTCCTGTGATAAATCCTACTTGATCATAATGTATTATTGTAGTGATAAATTGTAATAATTTTGGTAAGATTTTATTTGATTTTTGCATCTATATTCATCAGGGAGATAGGTCTATAATTGAATTTCTCTGTTTTAATTCTTCCTGGTTTAGGTATCAGCACCATATTGGTGTCATAGAAAAAGTTAGGCAGAGTTCCATCTTTCCTTATTTTTCCAAAGACTTTATTTAGAATTGGAACCAGTTCTTTAAATGTTTGATAGAATTCACTTGTGAATCCATGAGGCCCTGGAGATTTTTTCTTAGGGAATTCAATAATGACTTGTTGAATTTCTTTTTCTTAGATAGCATTATTTAGGCAATTGTCTTCATTTGACTTCTGCAACATATATTTTTGTAATGATCTGTCCATTTCAATTTGATCATCAAATTTATTGGCATAGACTTGGGCAAAATAATTCTGAATTTCTACTTTAATTTCCTCCTCATTTGTGGTGAGTTCACCTTTTTCATTTATGATACTAGCAACTTGGTTTTCATACTTCTTTTATTGTAATCAAATTGACCAGAGGTTATCAATTTTATTTGTTTTTTTTATAAAACCAACTCTTGGTTTTATTTATTAGTTCAATAGTTTTCTTGTTTTTAATTTTGTTAATTGATCCTTTTATTTTTAGTATTCATTATTTGTTATTTAATTGGGGTTTTTAATTTGTTTTTCTCTAATTTTCTTTAGTTGAATATTTAGTTCATTGATTTCCTCTTTCTCTAAATTATTCATGTAAGCATTTAAAGATATAACCTATCCTCTGACAGTTGCCTTGAGTGAACCCAATGAGTTTTTGTATGTTGTTTCATTGTCATTATGCAGGATGAAATAATGAATTATTTCTATAATTTGTTGCTTGATTTGTTAATTCTTTAAAATGATGTTATTCAGTTTCCAATTAGTCCTCAGTCTATATATCCCTGGTCCAATGTTGCATATGATTTATATTGCATTATGATCTGAGAAAGATGTATTCACTATTTCTGCCTTTCTGCAATTGAGCATTAGCTTCTGAATGCCCTAACACATGGTCAATTATTGTGTAAGTACCACATACTACAGAAAAAAAGTAAATTCCTTCCTATCTCCATTCACTTTCCTCCATAATTTTATCATATCTTTGTTTTTCTAGCAATATATTTATATCCTTAACTTCCTTCTTGTTTATTTTATTATTCAATTTATCTAAATCTGAGAGCAGGAGGTTGAGGTCTCCCAGTAGCAGATTTTTGCTATCTATGTCTTCCTGCAGATCTTTCAACTTCTGCTTTAAGGATTTGGATGCTGTCCCTTTGGGCACGTATATATTTAGTATTGAAATTAGTTTATGGTCTATGGTAACTTTTAGCAGAATACAGTTTCCTTCCTTATCTCTTTTTAACACTATCTATTTTTGCAGCTGCTTTGCCTGAGATAAGAATTGCTACCTTTGTTTTTTTCACTTCAGCTGAAGCAAAATACACTTTGCTCCAACCTTTTACCTTTGCTCTTTATGTATCTCTTTGCTTCAAATTAGTTTCTTGTAAGCAGCATATTGTAGGATTCTAGTTTTCAATCCACTCTGCTATTCACTTACCTTTTAAGGAAGAGTTCATCCAGTTCACATTCAAAGTTAGAATTACTAACTCTTTGCCCTCTGTGCTATCTTCCTTCATTTTGTGTTTTTCCTATTTTTTCCCTTTATCCATATTCCCCATTGTTTTGTTTCTGAATACTGTCACCTTCAGTGCCCTCTTAAATTGACCCCTTACCCTTTCTTTTTTTAATTAATTTTTATTAAAGATATTATTTGAGTTTTACAATTTCCTCCCCAATTTTACTTCCCTCCCCCCCGCCATGGAAACCAATCTGTCAGTCTTTACTTTCTTTCCATTTAGTACCTGGATCTAAATTGGGTGTGATGACAGAGAAATCATATCCTTAGAGAAGAGACAAGAATTCCAAGAGGTAACAAGATCACATGATAAGATATCTGTTTATTTCTAAATTAAAGGAAATAGTCCTCGAACTTTGTTCAAACTCCAAAGCTCCTGATCTGGATACAGATGGCACTCTCCTTTGCAGACAGCCCAAAATTGTTGCCAATTGTTGCACTGATGGAATGAGCGAGTCCTTCAAGGTTGAAGATCAATCCCATGTTGCTGCTAGGGTGTACAGTGTTTTTCTGGTTCTGCTCATCTCACTCAGCATCAGTTCATGCAAATCCCTCCAGGCTTCCCTGAAATCCCATTCCTCCTGGTTTCTAATAGAACAATAGTGTCCATACATGACATACATATATACATACATATATATATATATATATATATATATATATATATATATATATATATGTATATACTACAGTTTGCTGAGCCATTCCGCAATTGAATGACATTTACTTGATTTCCAATTCTTTGCCACCACAAACAGGGCTGCTATAAATATTTTTGTACAAGTAATGTTTTTACCCTTTTTCATCATGTCTTCAGGATATAGACTCAGTGTTGGTATTGCTGGGTCAAAGGGTATGCACATTTTTGTTGCCCTTTGGGCATAGTCCCAAATAGCTCTCCAGAAGGGTTGGATGAGTTCACAGCTCTACCAACAGCGTAATAGTGTCCCAGATTTCCCACAACCCTTCCAACAATGATCATTATCCTTCCTGGTCATATTGGCCAATCTGAGAGGTGTGAGGTGGTAGTTCAGAGAAGCTTTAATTTGCATTTCTCTAATAACTAAGTATTTAGAGCATTTTTTCTTCTGGCTATGAATTATTTTGATCTTCTCATCTGTAAATTGCCTTTGCATATCCTTTGACCATTTGTCAATTGGGGATTGGCTTTTTGTTTTAAAAATATGACTCAGTTCTCTGTATATTTTAGAAATGAGTCCTTTGTCAGAATCATTAGTTGTAAGGATTGTTTCCCAATTTACTACATTTCTTTTGATCTTGGTTACAGTGGTTTTATCTGTGCAAAAGGTTTTTAATTTAATGTAATTGAAATCATCTAATTGGTTTTTGGTGATGTTCTCCAACTCTTCCTTAGTCATAAACTGCTCCCCTTTCCATAGAACTGACAGGTAAACTAGTCCTTGATATTCTAATTTACTTATAGTATTGTTTTTTATGTCTAAGTCTTGTAACCTTTTGGATCTTATCTTGGTAAAGGGTGTGAGGTGTTGGTCTAATCTAAGTATCTTCAATAATAACTTCCAATTATCCCAGCAGTTTTTATCAAAGAGGGAGTTTTTATCCCAATGGCTGGACTCTTTGGGTTTATCGAACATCAGATTACTATAATCATCTCCTGCTTTTGCACCTAGTCTATTACACTGGTCCACCAATCTATTTCTTAGCCAACACCAAATAGTTTTGAAGACTGATGCTTTGTAATAAAATTTTAGATCAATTAGGGCTAAGCCACCTTCTTTTCCACTATTTTTCATTAAGCTCATGGCAATTCTTGACTTTTTATTTCTCCATATGAATTTACTTGCAATTTTTTCTAATTCATTAAAGTAATTTTTTGGAATTTTGATTGGTAGGGCACTAAACAGATAGTTTATTTTTGGTAGAATTTTTGTTTTTATTATATTAGCTCTACCTATCCATGAGCAGTTGATATTTGCCCAGTTATTTAGATCTGATTTAATTTTTGTGAGAAGTGTTTTATAATTGTTTTCAAAAAGATTTTGATTCTGTCTTGGCAAATAGTCTCCCAAGTATTTTATATTGTCTGAGGTTCCTTTGAATGGGATTTCTCTTTCCAGCTCTTCCTGCTGTATCTTGCAAGATATATAGAAAAGTTGAGGATTTATGAGGGTTTATTTTATAACCTGCAACTTTGCTAAAATTGCTAATTGTTTCTACTAGTTTTTTGAATGATTACTTGGGATTCTCTAGGTAGACCATCATGTCATCTGCAAAGAGTGAGAGTTTTGTCTCTTACTTTCCAATTCTAATTCCTTCAATTTCTTTTTAGTCTGTAATTGGTGATGCTAACATTTCTAATACAATATTGAATAGTAGTGGTGATAATGGGCACCCTTGTTTCAGCCCTGATCTTATTGGGAATGCCTCTAGCCTCTCCCCATTGAATATAATGTTTGTTGATGGTTTCAGATAGATACTGCTAATTATTTTAAGCAACAGTCCATTTATTCCTACACTCTCTAGTGTTTTTAATAGGATTGGATGCTGTATTTTGTCAAAAGCTTTTTTAGAATCTATTGAAGTGATCATATGATTTCTGATAGATTTGTTGTTGATACAATTGAGTATACTAACAGTTTTCCTAATATTGAAGCAACCCTGCATTCCTGGAAGAAATTCTCCTTGATCATAATGTACTATACTGGTGAAAACTTGTTGTAATCATTTTGTTAAGATTTTATTTAAGATTTTTGCATCTATATTCATCAGAGAAATAGGTCCATAATTTTCTTTCTCTGTTTTAACTCTTCCTTGTTTAGGTAACAGCATCATATTGGTTTCATAGAAAGAGTTAGGCAGAGTTCCATCTTTCCTTATTCTTCCAAAGAGTTTACAAAGAATTGGAACCAACTGTTCCTTAAAAGTTGGTAGAGTTCGCTTGTGAATCCATCAGGACCTGAAGAATTTTTTTTTTACAGAATTCAATAATGGCTTGTTGAATTTCTTTTTCTGAGATAGGGTTGTTTAGGTATTTAATCTCTTCTTCATTTAATGTGGGCAACTTATATTTTTTTTAAATATTCATCCATTTCACTTAGATTATCAAATTTATTGGCACAGAGTTGGGCAAAATGATTTCGAATTGTTGCTTTAATTTCCTCCTTATTGGTCGTGAGTTCATCTTTTTTATTTATGATACTAGCAATTTGGTTTTGTTCTTTATTTTTTTTAATCAAATTGACCAGAGGTTTATCAATTTTATTGGTTTTTTTCATAATACCAACTTTTGGTTGTATTTATTAATTCAATAATTTTTTGCTTTCAATTTTTATTAATTTCTCCTCTAATTTTTAGAATTTCTAACTTGGTATTTAATTGGGGATTTTTGATTTGTTCTTTCTCTAATTTTTTTAGTTGCATGTTTAGTTTATTGATTTACTCTTTCTTCACTTTATTCATGTAAGCATTTAGAGCTATAATATATCCCCTGAGAGTTGCTTTGAATGAATCCCATAGGTTTTGGTATGTTGTTTCATTATTATCATTATCTGCAAAAAAAATGGTTAATTCTTTCTCTAATTTGTTTTTTGGTCCACTTATTTTTTTAAAATGAGGTTATTCAGTTTCCATTCTGTTCTGGGTCTATATCTCCTTGGCCCAGTATTGCATATGCCTTTTATTGCACTTTGATCTGAGAAAGATGTATTCACTATTTCTGCCTTTCTGCAGTTGATCATTAGGTTTTTATGTCCTAGTACATGGTCAGTTTTTGTATAAGTTCCATGTACTGCAGAGAAAAAGGTATATTCCTTTCTATCCCCATTCAGTTTCCTCCATAAGTCTACCATATCTAATTTTTCTAACAATCTATTTACCTCCTTAACTTTTTTCTTGTTTATTTTATGATTTGATTTATCTAGATCTGAGAGTGGGAAGTTGAGGTCTCCCACTATTAGAGTTTTGCTGTCTATGTCTGCCTGTAGTTCTTTCAGCTTCTCCTCTAAGAATTTCAGTGCTGTCCCACTGGGTGCATATACATTCAGTATTGAAATGACTTTATTGTCTATGGTACCTTTTAGGAGGATAAAGTTTCCTTCCTTATCTCTTTTAATGCTATCTATTTTTGCTGCTGCTTTGTCTGAGATAAGGATTGCTAGGACTGCTTTTTTTACTTCAGCTGCAGCAAAATATATTTTGCTCCAACCTTTTACCTTTCCTCTATATGTATCTCTCTGCTTCAAATGAGTTTCTTGTAAGCAGCATATTGTAGGATTCTAGTTTTTAATCCACTCTTCTATTTGCTTACATTTTAAGGGAGATTTCATACCGTTCACATTCAAGGTTATGATTACTAATTCTTTATTGCCCTCCATGCTATCTTCCCTCTGTATTTTTCCCCCTTCCCCCCTTTATCCATATTCCCCAGTATTTTGTTTCTGAATACCACCCCCTTCAGTGTGTTTGCCCTCCTATATCACCCCCCTCCCCTTTCTTTCCCCTTTCCCTTTTTCCCTCTTCCCTTCCCTTCTTTTTGTTATTTCCCCCTTTTCCACCACTCCCTTTCCCTTTCTCCATCCCCCCCCTCCCCTTTTCCCCTTTTAATACTTGAAAGGTTAGATGTTTTATAAGTTAACTGAGTATATGTAGTTTGACTTTAACCCAAGTCTGATGAGAAGAAGATTCAGGTGTTTCTCATCTGCTCCCTTCTTCCCCTCTATTACCATAGGTTTTTTGTACCTCTTAGTTTAATGAGATTTACCCCATTCCATCCACTTGCTCCTCCTGTCTCTTTCCTGTCCCCTGTTTTAAGCAGGTAGTGTTTTTTAGATCATTCTATCTAAGTCATAGAACCTTCTGAGTGTCTGTCCCTTCTAGGTCAGTATATGCTATCCAATAGAGTCAAAATTCCTGAGAGTTATTAGAGTCTTTCTCCCAAGTGGGATCAAAGTCAGTTACATCTCTTTAGATAGCAGTCTCATGATTAGGTCATGAATGTCCATCTTTTCTGGCTAGGTATATTCTCTCTGTTAGAGTTACAATTCTCAAATTTATGAGAATCCTTTTTCCCCCATGCTGGGATATTGCCAATTTCAACTTACTGGATAGAGTTGCTTTTCCTTTTACCGCTCTCTTTTTTGTACCTTGGCATGTATCTCTTGAATCTCCTGTTTTATGTCCTAATTCTCTATTTAGCTCTGATCTCTTCATCACAAAATGTTAGAAATCTCCAATTTCCTTTAAATGTCCGTCATTTCTCCTTGAAGAGAAGGTTCAAATTTGCTGGATAGTGGATTCTTGCCCGCATTCCAGGCTCCTTTACTCTTCAGAATATTTCATTCCAGGCCCTTTGATCCCTTAATATTAATGCTGCCAGTTCCTGCGTAATCCTCCTGTGGCCTCTTGGTATCTAAGTTGTTTCTGGCTACCTGTAGGATTTTCTCTTTTTTTCTGATAGTTTTGGAATTTTGCCACAACATTCCTTAGGGTTTTCATTTTAGGATCCCTTTCCAGAGGGGATCAATGTATTCTCTGGTTCTATGATATTGGAGCAGTTTTCCATCACTATATCCTTTAATATTAAATCTAGGCTTTTTTTCTGTTCATTGTTTTCATATGTATAATTCTCAGGTCCTCCCTTCTCGATCTATTCTCAAGGCCAGTAGTTTTGCTGATGAAGTATTTTACATTTTACATTTTCTTGTTTTTTTGTTCTTTTGGATTTGTTTCTCAGAATATTGCTGTCTCATGAAGTTATTTATTTTCACAGAATTTGTTCTTTTTTTTCTTAGAGAAATTTTTTTTCTTAATGTAATGCAACTCCTTTTCCAATTGGTCAATTCAATTTTTGAGAAGTCATTTTTTTTTAGGTTTTTGTGAGGCAAATAGGGTTAAATGGCTTGCCAAAGGCTGCACAGCTAGGTTATTAAGTGTCTGAGACCAGATTTGAACCCAGGTACTCCTGATTCTAGGGCTGGTTCTTTATCCACTTTGTCACTTAGCCGCCCCTCAATTCTATTTTTTGTAGGAGTTTTCCATTTGCACATGTGTAGTTTTGAAAGAATTATTTTTTTTTGTATTTTTCCAATTGTATTTTCTAAGGATTTGTTTTCTTGTTGTGTGATGTTAATTTTCTCTTGTAAGGTATTTTCTCTTGAGCTTCTTTTCCCAGTTTTTCCAATCGATTTTTAAATCCTTCCTGATTTCTTCAAGGAAATTATTCTGGGCTGGAGACCATTTCTTTTTTTCTTTTTTTAGGTTTTTGCAAGGCAAATGTTTTTAAGTGGCTTGCCCAAGGCCACACAGCTAGGTGATTATTAAGTGTCTGAGACTGAATTTGAACCCAGGTACTCCTGACCCCAAGGCTGGTGCTTTATCCACTATGCCACCTAGCTGCCTCGTACCAATTTATTTTCTCCTCAGAAGTTATATATCTCTCTGGGTTAGAATCTATTTCTTCTAAGTATTTCTCCATGGGCCCCTTTTCTTCTGGCTTTTCTTTTTTTCCCCCTAGGATATTGTGTTGTGGGAGGGACTGGCTCTTAGAAGTTTGCTTTTGAAAATCCCATGGGTTTTGTTCCCTTGTCTTAGTAATACCAAGTGGGCCAGTCAATAGGAGGCACTGGTTTCTTTCTCTGTATTATTAGAGGCCCACTCTATATGCCTGGAAGGAGTGAGGAGAGGCATCAGGGTCTAAGTTGACTGAGCTGTGCCCTGGGGAGGTAGTTAATTTCCCTTTCATCTTAAGGAGCTCTTATTCCCACCCCTGAGCCTGAAGGGGCTGGGGAGCCGTTACTGTTTGTTCTGAGAAGTGGGCTCTACTAAAAGTATGGAGTTTGGGTCCTGTGCCCAAATGGTAGATTTCTAGGTGTACTCTGCAGCTCTCTGTACTGGAACTCACCCTCCTGTCAGACTAGGCCTCAATAGACCTCCAGTTCCCCAGCCAAAGATTCCACAGCAAAAGTTGGTTTTCCTCCCACAATTCAACAAAGCCTCCAGGGTCTTAGATGTCTGGCTTCACTCTGCTGCTGTCCATGCACTTGCTCTCTGCTCTCTGTTCCCAGTTCTCCCATGGTGCCCTGAGACAGAACTTGTGGGTAGGTGTTCTCCCAGCTTCTTTTTCTGGGTTTTGTTGATCAAATTTCTGTTAAGATTTTTATTTCATGTTATTTTTTGAGGTGAAACCAGGAGAACTTAGCACATTGCCTGTCTTCTCTCTTCATCTGGGCCGGGAGACATTATAAGTTCTTAAGGCAAATCTCTTCTTTTTGAAAGAAGCAGTACATGAAGATTACTTTAATGCCTTAAAATGATGATGATGATGATGATGATGATGATGATAATATTGATAATTGGAATTTATATAGTTCCTATTATATTCCAGGTTCTGTGCCAAACAATTTGAAAATATTGTATTTATTTTTCAGGATTAATGGGGAAATAGATGCCATTATTATCTTTATTTTACAATTTAGAAAACAGATTTACTGTTAGCCCAAGTTAACAAAGTTAAGTTTCTGAGTTTTGATTCGAACTCAGGTTTTCCTGACACCATTCCTGAGCAAAAAAGTTGCTATGCACTGAGTCACTTAACTGCTTGTTCATTTGTTGTGGCTTGCTTCACCTTGGGGCCCTAACAGTGATGACCTCAATCTCGGCGGGGAGGTGAGAATAAGGAGTCAAGCCTCACTGCCTTATGCCTCCAGTTCAAATTTATTATTACTCAGCTTCTACATATATACTGTTAGGTCTTCCGGGGTAGAACAAAAAAAATGAGGGAATGCGGGGATGTGACAAGCAGGTCCACGTGCAGCATCTTGTGTTACAGGATGGGGGGGGGTACCTTAGGGGAGGTGGTAAAACACGGCTGTGTCCTGTGCCCTTGGGCCGTGTGTGGAAAGACCAGCTCCCAAGGACTCTGGGACAACTTATCTCTCAGGGAAGAATGCCAGCTCCTGAGACTGTCCAGGTAGCAGACCATTAGAATAGCCTGTGTTCCCACATTCATTGGTCAAACTTGATTTTTCAAGTATCAGAATTTTAGAGTAAAAATTATAGTGTATGGTTGAAATTTAATATGATCAAACTATGTCCTAAATATAAGAAATTTACCTTATCAAACTACTATCTATAATAGTATAAACTCAATTCAAATACTGAAATTCAAAATATTCATTATTCAAAATAATGCAAAACTTTGACATATAGTTCTATATTCTAGAAGCTTGCAGGGATATGAAAATAAAGATGACACAGTCCCTGTCTTTGAGGAATTTTCAGTATTATTTAAGTGTGTGGAGAAACAAGTACAGAAATTCCTGAAAAGGGGAGAGAAGGCATGAGATTTGGAGTAAAAAGATGCAGTTTTAGATTTCTGTCTAACAGTTCCCACCTATGTAACCTTTGGAAGATCACTGAATGTTTCTGGACCTTAGTATTCTTAACAAAATAAAACAGAAGCAGCAGATGATCCTTGTTCTCTATTCCAGCTTGACACATATGATATTAAATTTATATGTAGTTTAGAATGAACTCAAGACTGTAAGAGAAGTGGAGAAGTGCACAGTTGTAAATGTTGGACTTTAGTTCAGTAAAGATTTTAATTTTAGAGAGGAATACCTTAATTAGAGTTCATATCATAGGCGAATAAACAAAGCAAAAGAGAACTTAGAAACCATTAATTCCAGCCCCTTCATTTTTCAACCAAGGTAATTAAATCTGAAAATGGTTATGTGGTGTATCAGTGTTATACCACTACTAAGTGGCTAACATAGGATAGGTATTTTGCATTTCCTGGTGTCCTATCTATTGCATGTTGTTACCACTAATCTCTCTCCCCCCGCCCTCTCTCTCTCTCTATATATATAGAGAGATAGCTAATTAGATAGATAGATAGATAGATAGATAGATAGATAGGGTTAAGTGGCTTGCCCAAGGTCACACAGCTAGGTAATTAAGTATCTGAAGTGAGATTTTAACTCAGGTACTTCTGACTCTAGGGACAGTGCTCTATCCACTGCACCACCTAGCCACCCCTAACTAATTATATTTTAAGAATTATTTTTTTTATTATTATGCCTGAAATATCTCTAATTAATAAGCAGGACATTGTTTCCATGTCTCGGGGTTATAAGGAAAAGCAATAAACAGGGGCTTGGATCAGGGCACTTTGACTTTAAAGGTATTGTTCTTTTTACTTAATTCTGAATACCACCTAGCACAGAGGTAAGAGCTAGATCTCTGTAGATGCCTAAGATAATAATGGGAGACTATGAATAGAAAAATAAAAATAGTGCCAAGGACAGAATCTATTGAAATCGTTACATTCTAAAGATATGAAAAGAAGTGAGAAATGATAACTAAAAATAAATTTTTACAGGTACAGGAGTTAAGGCAAGAAAGTGCATGCCAGGATAGGGGGTAGATGATTTCAAAGTGAAGATGCTTCAAAAATATTCAATACTAGTGACACGTCAAGGAAAATGTGGACTGGGTATAAAGCTATTTAGCAAGAATGTCATTAGGTACTTTCAGGAGCACAGTTTCATTAAAAGGGACTAAATTATACAAGATAAAGGGTCTTAAGGATTGAAGAAACTGTAGAGACTTACATTTGGAGAAATTTGTTAGTGAATGAGAAAAAGAAGTAAAATGTCATCAGAAAATAGATAAATACATAAATTATTCTCAGTTACATTGGGGACTATATGTCAGTATTTTGCTTTTAATTTTAATGAAAGTTAACTATATTTTTTAGGTTTTTGCAAGGCAATGGGGTTAACTGGCTTGCCCAAGGCCACACAGCTAGGTAATTATTGAGTGTCTGAGGCCGGATTTGAACTCAGGTACTCCTGACTCCAGGGCCAGTGCTCTATCCACTGTGCCACCTAGCCACACCTCACAGTAATTTTTAATAAAAATTTTACTTTCCCGAAAGGAAAATATTTCATATGATTTAGAGCACTCTTGAGTTCTTTAAATTTAATCGATATTACTTTTATTCTAATCATCCTCCTTGCTTTCAATAATTTTTAAAAGGACATAAATACTATTATTTAGAACAACATTGCTCTTTTCTTACATTATCTTTACAATGTTAAAATTCATTATACAAGTAGTCAACAACATGATTACTTATCTGCTAGATGTCATAAAGAAGTGAGTTTTAATAATACATGAATTATCCTGACTCTCCATTTTGCTTTTCTTGTAAGATATGCATTTTCAACCATTAAAAATAATAGGAGAACAGCTGTATATAAATTGCACTTTTTCTTTTCCATTTTTGAAATTGCCTTTTTAAAGAATGTTATTAGAAGATACATGCAATATTGGGAAACATACAGCAAGAATAGTTTAAACTTGTGCTTTACCAATAAATAATCCAACATCCTAAATAATTTCCAAGTCAGTCAATTTTCACTTGTTCAGTGTGGAAACAATTGGTTCATCCAATGTTGATATGAACTTAAGATTTTATTAAGTATGAGACTGAATAAATGCCATCTTCAAAATTTAAACAATAACCATTCAAATGTGAATTCACCACTGAAATGTAACATCTTATTTAAACTAATTTAATTTTTGAAACCCAGATAGAAGATAATTGAAATATTGCCAATGTAGGGATTTGTTTTTCTTGACTCTGAATATTTGTTACAAGGTTTTGTTTTTCTTTATTTTTCAATGGCAAGTAGAGGAAGAAGGATAGAAAATAAATGTTTGTTAATTTAAAATCAATCTAAAAGAAAAGAAATGAAATAGTATAATTATGATAGAATCAAATAAAAAAATACTAGTCTTTAAGCAACCTAAAGTCAAAAATCTGTTTTGTTTCAAGTTAATAAAAATTGGCATACTAAGACAATTTCTTTGATGTAAATGACATTATATTTTGCCCTGAAGGAAAAAAAGTCCCATATTAAAAGTTTCTAATTTGTATTACCTGTTCGTATCTTCTGTATTCAAATGATAAACAGAAACAATATTGAACATGTTTCAACATATGCTTTTTTCAGAAATAATCCATGAGATCAAATCTAAAGAATATTTATGAAGACTTTTGTTCATTTGCCAAAGCTCTCTATATACATGAATTTGTTTATTCATGTGTATTCATGTGAAATTAAATGGAGAAAATAAATTCTTCCATTTTATTCAAATTTCATTATGTTTTATAAAACAACAACTCTAATATATTTTGCAGATTCATATCATTAATCATTAGTTTTGAAAGTCTGATAAAAAATGCCTTCCTCTCAATCCTCATGATTGAGAAAGTGCTTTGACAATTTGGTGGATCAATAGCCTCATTACTGATGCCAATTAGAAACCACCAGTGTTTCATCACCCTTGTACTCATGTCCACTTATTTCATAAATGTATTTAAAAAACAGGAGATGAGTACACTTAGAATTCTGGTGTCCTTTTATCTTTTGGTCCTTGTATACTCATACAATTGCTTTTACAATGGCTAATATAGTGACTTGCATAAAGACACTTTAATTCAATGACTTTTACAAATTTTTCGAGTTCTCTTCCATCTTATCCTCTTCCTCCATTCCTGCCTAAATTGATATAAACTTGTTATATTTTTGAAGATACCAGTCAAGTACTCATTAAATCATTCAACTTATTAGAATGATGCATGAAATATTTGACAAAAAAGCAAAATCATTAATGTATTGAAAAAAAACAGTAAGCCCTCAAATTTCTAAAATATAATATGTCCCTTCACTACTATCATTTGTTGAGTTAACAAAATTTTGTCACAATATTTAATTCATGAGCTGGAATTTTTGCCTCATATCTTATATGTAAAGTTGAAGTCATTCCCTCTTTTCTACTCATCTTCCTTTCATCACTCACTTGCCTTCCACTAATATCTCCTACTTAATTCCTCTCTTAAAAGAAAATGTGGTCTTTTTCCTTGTCAAGGTAAACTCTTCTACATGCATAAATGATACCATTTCATTTCCTCTCTCTAGCAGATTATTTCCTTCATTATTCCAATGCTTTTGTTAATCTTTAAACTTTCCCAGTCTAATAGCTGCTTCCTTGAGTTCTATCCACATTCCTCATGTGTGTATCCTTATCTGAAAAACAAAAGCAAAAATAAAACAAAACTCAACTTTCTATATCCACTTTTCCTTGCTAGTTTTCATTCCATATCTTTTCTAAGTTTCATGCCTAAAGTCCTTGAAAATGCTCCTTACAATCTGTATCTCCAGAATCAATTCTCCTAATGTTTTCTAGTTTTCTACAATCTGTATTCTTATTTCATTAACCAACTGAAACTGTACTCCCAAAGTTAACAGTGATTCCTTTATTGTTGGAACTAATCGCCTTTTTACAACACTCATTCCTTTTTTTTTTTTGATCTAATAAGGAAATTTTGGAAACTTTTACCACTTTTTGATGATCTCTTATCTCTAGGGATCTCTATGTATGATGGCTTTTTATAGCATTATACCTAGAATCAGGAAGACCTAAATTCAAATGTGTCCTCCAAACTCATGCTATATAAGGCAACTTGAGTTGGTAAATAAAGATCATTGGTAACTTTGGAAAGAGCACTTTAATGGCAGAAAGAGGTTTAATGTTAGATTGTAAGGGGAAAAGATATGAGAGGAGAAAAATAGGGACATCCATTATAGACAGACTTCTTAAAGAGTTTAGTCATAAAGAATATTTGGATCAGTTCATAGCCACAAAGACAATGCATTATGTCCCAGTTTTCCCACATCCAATCTAACACTCAATATTTTTCTTTTGTCATATTAGCCAATCTTATAGGTGTGATGTGATGACTGAGAGTTGCTTTAATTTTCATTTCTCTGATCAATTGTGATTTAGACCATTTTTTAAAATATGATTTTAACTAGCTTTTTTTTCTCTTTCTCCTTTCATTCTGTCTCCTCAAAAGAATACCTTGCTTCTGATTATCTCCTCTTCTAATTTGGCCCCCTTTTTGTCATTTCCCCCTTTTTAATATCTTTCTCATTCTAATTCTCTTTGGAACAAAATAGATTTCTATAGACATCTGAATATGGATGCTGTTCATTTTTTAATCAATTTCACTGAGAGATAATTCAAATGCTGCCCAAGTCCCATCTTCCCCTCCACTGTAAAAACATTTCCTTTCATGTCTCTTTTATGTAAAATAATATGACTCATTAAATTTTTCCCTTTCCCTTCCTGCCAAATCAACTCTCTTTCTCACCACTTACTTTTGTTTTTGGAAACCATCATGAGTCAACTCTGACTCATGCCCTCTATCTATGTATAGTTCTAAATGCTCAAATGATGAGAAAGTTATTAGGAGTTACAGACATCAAGTTCCATTTAGGAATGTAGAATGTTTATTACTTAATTCCTTATGGCTTCTCTTTCATATAAGTACCTCTTTATGTTTTTTCTTGAGTCTTTTATTCGAAAGTCAAAATTTCTATTCAGTTCTAGCCTTTTCATCAGGAATGATTGTTTCTGTTTCATGATAAATCACTTTCCCTCTGAATGATTATACTCAGTTTTTTGGGGGTAGGTGATTCTTTGTTGTAATTCTAGGGCCTTTGCCCTTTGGAATATTTATTCTAAGACGTCAGACCCTTTAATTAAGAAACAGTTAAATTGTGTGTGATCCTGACTGTGACTCAATCAATTTGAGTTCTTTTCTTCTCAATCTGGGAGGTCTAGAATTTGGCTATAGTAGTCCAGCAATCAAATTCTCAGAAAAAAAAAAAAGAAAAAAGAGAATTGATTGAAAAGAAAATCAGGGAAACTACATTTTGCTTAAATGTATTATTTACATTACAGTGAATTTCTCTGATTAATTAATTTCTCTGATACTTTTTTAAATGTATAGGGCAGTGAGTGTAATATTAATAAATAAGAGGCATATCCAAAGACATTAATTTCTGGGATTAAAATATATTTGACAAAAATTATGGAGAATACTGGTTAATAGTCTGATAAAAACTAGGCATAGGCCCACATCTCATACCCTATACTAAAATAAGGTCAAAATAGGTCCAGGATTAAGATATAAAATGCAACACTATAGACTAATTAACAGCTCAAGAAGTACTCTATACTGTTAAATCAATGGAAAGGGAGACCTTAAAGACCAAGTGGGAAACAGAGTATTTTATAATTTGTAAAATGGATGATTTTAACTATATTAGATTAAATTTTCACACTAAAATATCAAAGCTGCCAAAAATCGATGGAAAATAGAGATTTGGGAAACAACTTCCTCCATTAGGGGTTCAAATAAAGGTCTCATTCTAAAATATAGAGAGATTTGCAACAAATTTATAAGGTTGTAAGTCATTCCCCAATTGATAAATGATCAAAGGATATGAATAGACAGTTTTAAAAATGAAGAAATTAAAGATACATATATATATATATATTTATATATATATATAAAATCATATGAAAAATGCTTCAAATCAATATTGATTAGAAAAATGCAAATTAAAACATCTCACTTCCATCAGTTTGCCTAAGCCAACAAAAAAGGAGAATGATCAGTGTTGGAGAGCTAGTGGGATTTTGTGATATTAATGCATTTTGGGGGAGTTGTGAACTGACCCAACCATTCTGGAGAGCAATATGGAACTATGTGTAAAGAGCAGTAAAACTGTTCATATCCTTTGATTCAACAATTCCAATACAAGGCTTATATTCAGAAGAAATAATAAAAATGTGAAAAGGATCACATGTTCAAAAATATTTATAGTAGATCTTTTCATAGTGCCAAAGAATTGGAAATTGAAGGGATACCCATAAATTGGGGAATGACTGAACAAGTTATGGTACAATGAATAAGATGGAATATTATCGTTCTGTGAGAAACCAAGAAAGATTGAACTCTGGAAAAGCAAGGAATTGGTGTTGACTAAAAGGAGCAGAACCAAGAGAACATTGTACACATTAACAACATGGTAAATTGATCAGTCTTGATAGATGCAGCTCCTCTCAGCAGTTCACAGCACTAGGACAAGTGTAGGAAACTGACTATGGAAATACCTTCCCCATCAAGAGAAAGAAAAACAAAACAAAATAAAATAAAAATGCTACAGAATTTGAATAAACACTACATTCACTCTTTGAAAAATTTTCTTATGTATCTTTCCCTGTCTCATGTTTTTCTTTTTTCCCCCCTTAATCCTAATTCTTCATACTGAAAATGACTAATTTATAAACATGTTAAACACAAATTTGCATATACAATATTCAACTCACTCCTTTCCATAGATGGGGGGGGATGGGACGGGATGGTGGAAGGAAATTATGTAACTTAAAAATATTCATATGCACCTAGTTGAATGTTAAAAAGTTTCATAACATGTAATTGGAAAATTAAAATAAAATAACAATTAAAATATGAATCATTTCCAAATTGAGAAAAGGTCAAAATATATGAATAGAGATAGTCATTTAAAAATGTTCTAAATTACTATTCATTAAAAAGACAAATTGAAATAACTCTGAAATACTACCTTAAGCCTATTAGAAATAAAAAATACTGGAGAGACTATAGGAAAATTGGTATTATGTTGAACTGATGGAGAAATAAACTGGTCCAGTCATTCTCGAAAGCAAAATTCCAGATGATCAATATAGTACTATTATCAAAGGGCTATAAAACTGTATATCTACTGATCTAGCATTAATCCTAGTAGGTCTATATGCAAAATATTTTAAAGAAGGAAAAGTCAAAACTGTAGGTGCCGGGTTTTTATTTACAACGCAGGCTTCTTTATGCTAGTCCGTCCTCTTACTCACCAGTCCAACGCGTGATGAGTCTTCGGGGTACCTCCGGCCCCCACTCTTTGATGGGGGAAGAACCAGACAGAGCGCCTGAGGTGGGTAATGAGTCTTTATTCTTCTGTGATCACATTCCCGCTCCCTCCCCACCTCTCAGCAGACACTTTTATCCCCCCTGTCCTCCCTCCCATGAACTCTTAAACAATGAGGGGCCGAGTTCTGTAACATTCCTTTATAAGGGGATTATTTTATCCCTTCTGTCCTCCCTCCCATGAACTCTTAAACAATGAGGGGCCGAGTTCTGTAACATTCCTTTATAAGGGGATTATGTTTCCCCCGCTAAGCGACCACCAAGCCTCTTCCCCCCGCCCCCAACATGTAGGTACAGAAATATTTAGAGCAATTCTTTAAGAAATAACAATTGAAAATAGAGATGATGCTTAGCAATTAGAGACTGATGAATAAGTATTAGCATATGATTTTCAGGGGCTACATGACAAGCAGAGGTCATCTCCAAAAAAGAAAAACATGGGAAGAATATGTGAACTGATTGATCTCAAGTGAAGCAAGATGAACTGAGAGATTATTGTGCATGATAATAGGAATATCGAAATGGTGATCAGCAATGAAAGAATAGACAATTCTGATTAATATAAGAATTCAAGAAAATTCCAATGGACTTCTGATGAAAAAATAATCTATCCACCAGAAAAATGAACAGATGAACTCTGAGTACAAATTCAAGTATATAGAGATATACATGTATATGTAGATTTATAGATTCACTTTCTATATTTTTTTGCTATTTTGTGATGTTGTTAATATGAAAATACATTTTTCATTTTATAAGTATGATTGATATCATATTGCTTGTATTCTTAATGGACTGAGTTTTTCTTGGGAGGAAGGGAAAGAAATTGGGACTCAAAATTTAAAAGGAAAATAATTTTTATAATAAATAAATAATGAAGAAATAATAAAAAATGTCATAAATGGCTTTGAAGAATTTGCAAACACACTTGTACATAGTCCAACATATATGGATTCCTGAAATGACCTTAAAAGAAATTGAAAATATTTTATATTTTCCCAAACTATATAAATTTTAGCAACTACTTACTTTAGCTGGGCATTTGCTTCCTTATCTTTCTTTTTTTCTCTATAAAATTTTTTCAATATCAATTTATTTATGTTCAAAAAAGAATTTTCAGCATTCATTGCTGTAAAGTTTCCCCCTTCACTGTCTTTTCTCTCCCCTACCATAAAATAGCAAGTAGTCTATTATAGAATACGTGCAGAATCACTTTAAAAAAAATTTCCATATTAGTCATGCTATAAAAGAAGAATCAGAACTAAAGGGAAAATCCTTGAGAACAAAAACAACAAAAAACATCTAAACAGTGAAAATATTATGTTTGATCTACATTTAGAGCCCATCATTCTCTCTCTGGATGTGGATGGCATTTTCTTTTTTTTAATTGATATTTTATTTTTCCAAATAGATGTTATGATAGTTTTTCAACATATATCCATATGCCTATGTATAATTTCAAATTACTAATATAATTCCAACCTCCCTTCCCATCCCCTTACCCTCAGCAGCAGTCGGGTGAATATTGTACATGCACATTTGTATTAAGCATCTTTACAGAATAGTCATTTTTGGTTTAGGATTAAGGGAAACAAAGAAATAAAACATCTTTTAAAAAGTGAATGTAGTGTTCCTCATATTTTGAAAGATATTTGTTTGTTTTGTTTAGCTTTCCTTTTGTCTTTTTTTCTCTGGATGGGGGATAGCATTGTCCAAACCCTGTTATACTAACTCTCTGAACTCCTGAGAGGAACTGCAACCAATAGGGTTGATCATCTCACAATCTTGTTAATGTAAATATTGTTCACTTAGTTCTACTCCATTTGTTCAGCATCATCCCATAAGGCATTTCACCCTGCTCTAGAGTCTGACCATTTATGGTTTCTTATAGAAAAATACTATTCCATGATATTCATGAACCAGAATTTATTGAACCATTCCCCAGTAGATGGGTGTCCCCTAAATTGACAATTCTTTGTTACTATAAAGAGCCACTAGATATTTTGGAACATGTGGGCCACCTTCCTTTACATTTTTAGGTCACCTTCCTTTTCCAATTTTTTTTATAATTTCTTCTGGATAAAGGGCTAGAATTGTATGTCAAAGGGTATAAATAGCTTTATATCTCTTTGGGCATAGTTTCATGATGTTCTCCGGAATCGTAGGATCACTTCACAACTCCACTGGTAATGTATTTATGTCCCAATCCTTCGGCAACTTCTCCAGCAGTGATCATATTCCATTTTTTGTCATCTTAGCAGATCTATTAAGTATGAGGTGATGCCTCAGAGTTGTTTTCATTTGCACTTGTCTCAGCAATAATTATTTGGAATATTTTTAATATGATTATATATATAGCTTTTATTTTGACATTTGAAAACTTTCTGTTCATATCCTTTGACCATTTATGAATTGGAAAATGAATTATGACCTTATAAATTTGATGCGATTCTCTATATACTTTAACAGTGAGATATTTATCAGAACTCCTAATTGTTCCCAGCTTTCTGCTTTTCTTCTCCTTTTGGTATCAATGATTTTATTAGTTCAAAACCTTTTTAATTTAATATAGTCAAAATCATTCATTTTTGCAGTTTATAATATGTTCTTATTCTTGTTTGGTCATAAATTTTTCCCCTTCCTGATCTGATAGAAAGATCTGATCTGATAGAAAGATTTGATCTGATAGAAAGAAATTTCTTGGTCTATTAATTTATGTTATGGTATTGCTCATTATGTCTAAATATTCTACCCAGCTTGACCTTATTTTGGGATAGGGTATGAGATGTGGATCTATGCTTAGTTTTTGCTGTACTATTTTCAACTTTTCCTAACAACTTTAGTCAAGCAGTGCGTTCTTATCCTAGAAACTGATTGCTTTGAGTTTGTCAAATAGTAGATTGGTGAAGTCATTTACTGTGGTTTCTTTTGAACCTATCCTAATCCACTGATCCTTTATTTTCTAATCAATACCAGGCAGTTTTGATGGCTGCCACTTTATAATATAGTTTTAGGCCACCTTCCTTTACATTTTTTTCATCATTACATTTTTCATCAACCACGAACATTTTACATTTTTCCAATTATTTAGATCTGACTTTATTTTGGTGAGCAGTGATTTATAATTGTGTTCATACAGTTTCTGAATTTTATTTGGGAGGTAAATTCCCAAGAATTTAATGTTATTTATAGTTATTTTCAATGGAATTTCTCTTTCATTTCTTGCTCTTGGACTTTGTTGTTCATATATAGAAATGTTCATGATTTATGTGGGTTCATTTTTTATATCCTGCTACTTTGCTGAATTTATTAATTTCTTCAAGTAGTCTTTAAGATGATTTTTCTCTGGTTTCCTAAGTAGAGACTATCATATCTTCCAGAAAGAGAGAAATTTTGCTTCCTCATTCCTATTCTAATTCTTTCAATTTCTTTTTTTCTCAGTGTTACTAGAATTTCTAATACTATATTCAATAGTAATGGTGGTAATGGGCATCCTTGTTTTATCCCTGATTTTTTGAAAATGCTCTGAGTTCATTACCATTGAATATAATATTTATTGATGTTTTAGACAGTATTTATTATTTTAAGGAAAACTATTTATTCCTAAACTTTCTAGTGTTCTCAATAGGAATGGATGTATTTTATCAGACTTCAGCATCTACTGAGTAATCATATTTTTTCTGTTGGTCTTGCTATTGATATGTTTAATTATATTGAGTGTTGTCCTTATGTCTAATTATCCCTGCCTAGTTGGTATAATCCTACCTGATCATTGTGTATTTTCTTAGTAATAGCCAGCTGTAGTCCCACTGCTACAATTTATTTAAGATTTTTGCATCAATATTCATTAGGTAGATTGGTTTATAATTTTCTCTGTCTGTTTTGGTTCTTCCTGGTTTAGGTATCAGCCCCGTGCTTGTGTCATAAAAGGAGATTGGCAGAACTCCTTTCTCTCCTCTTCTTAAATATTTTATGTAGAATAAGAATTAATTGTTCCTAAATGTTTGGTAGAATTCACTTGCAAATCTATCTGGACATGGAGACTTTTTCTTAGGGATTATATTGACAGTTTCTCCAATTTCTTATTTTTTCTGAAATGGGGTTATTTAAGTAATTAATTTCCTCTTCTGTTAATCTGAACAGTTTGTATTTCTGTAAATATTCACCCATTTCATTCAGGTAATGCAATTTATTGGTATCTGGCTTGACAAAGTAGCTTAGAATTATCTCTGCTATTTCATCCTCTTTGGTGGGTAGTTCACTCTTCATTTTTGATAATGATAATTTGATTATCTTCTTTTTTTAAAAAATCAGATTAACCAAAGTTTTATCTATTTTATTGACTTTCACAAAGTCAACTTTTAGTTTTATTTATTTGATAAATTTCTTGCTTTCAAGTTTATTAATCTCTCCCTTGATTCTTGGAATTTCTAATTTAGTATTTAATTGGATTTGTAAATTATTCTTTTTCTAAGTTTTTTTAGTTGCACACAAAATTCATGGATGTTTTCTTTCTCTATTTTATTCATATATGCATTTAGAGATATAAAGTTTCCTGTTGAAAGTGCCTTGGCCGCATACCATAAATTTTGCAATGATGTCTCATTATTTGCTTTTTGATTCACCCATCATTTAAGACAAAGATCTATAACTGCCAATTTTTGTTATTTATCATTCCAGGACCTTTATTACATGCAATTTTTATTGCATCATGGTCTGAAAAGTGGTTGTTTATTATTTTTGATTTTTTTTGCATTTAATTATAAGGTTTCTGTGCCCTAGTTCAATGTCAGTTTTGGTGTAAGTTTCATGTACTGCTGACAAAAAAAATTATGTTCTTTTCTATCACCATTAAGTTTTCTCTAGAGTTCTCTCATATCTAAGTTTTCTAAGATTTCATTTACCTTCTTAATTTTTTTCTTGTTTATTTTCTTGTTAGATTTAGATAAATTCTGAGAGAGGGAGATTGAGGGCTCCCATTAGTAAAGATTTTCTGTCTATGTCTCCTTGTAATTTGCTCAGTTTTTTCCTCTAAGAATTTGGATGCTATACCACTAAATGCATAAGTGATTTGTAATGATATATGGTACCTTTTAAGAAGATGTAGTTTTCTTCCTTATTCCTTTTAATGAGATTGATTTTTGCTTTTACTTTATCATCTGAGATCAGTATTGCCAACACCGATTTTTTATCTTCAAGTGAGGCATAATATATTTTGCTCCAACCTTTGAGCTTTACCCTGTGTGTAGCTCTCTGCTTCAAATTTGTTTCTTGTGAAGAATATATTGTAGGATTATGATTTTTAATAGATTCTGCTGTCTACTTCCTTTATATGGGACAGTTCATCCCATTTACATTTACTGTTAAAATTATTAATCTCTATTTCCTTCCATGCTATCTTTTTCCATTTATATTTTTCTCTTTCCTTTTCCTCTTATTCCTCCTCAGCAAAATTTTACTACCCTTCCTCTTTGACTTTTCTTTTAGAATTTTAACTTTCAGTTTATTTTCACATATAATTTCACCTTCCCTTTTGTCAGTCCCTTCTTCCCTTATCTTTCCCTTTCCCAGTCTCCCCTTTCCCTGTAGATTAGAGTTGATTTAAAAATCCAAGTGGGAATGTATCTTATTCCCTCTCTGGGCTAAGCTTGTGGAAGAGAATTTATTCAGTGTTCACATTCTCCCTTCTTTCCCTCTAAAATTATAAATCCTTTTCGGCTTTCCCTTGGTGTTTTTCACTCTAGTGCTATTAAACAGCTATTATCATTCACAGTTTGATTATCTGATTGCTTGATAAGCTCAGATTGTTATCAAGGTATCATCACAGATTGTTTGATAAGCACAATTGTCTCAAATTGCATCAAATTATAATTATAATCATTTTTTACTTTACCACTTTTTCAAGTATCTTTCAGGTACATACAATCCTCCTCATGAGTCAAAGTATCATCCAAAGCCCTATCATTTCTTGAACAACTTGTGCCCCTGCCCTGGTCTATTTTCTCTCATTCTTTACCTCCTCCCTCCCCACCCAGGGCACTTAACCCCTTGTTGTGTGAAATAAGTCCTAGTCTCTCTCCCACTTTATACCTCCCTCTTCACCCAGGATATTTAATCCCTTGTTGGGTGAAGCAAGGGTTAAGTAAAACCCTGATTTAATTAACTGCAAAAATCTTAAAGATCTCTAAGCACTGGGAGGCTATGAGGGTCTTATCTGAGGACTTTACAAATGATTGTAAGTTAAGGGAGATACTGTCTCAGGAACTTACAGTTTATGATAGTCTTATTAGACAAACTGCTTAAGCAAAGTGGAATTAAAGTGGGTCAAAGGTTACTGAGACACTTAAGTTTAAAGTTAAAGACCCTGTTTCTTTTCAGAGATTTTTGTCTCAAACATGGTAAAGTCATCTTTGACCTCTTCAAGGGAGAGCTAAGATCCAACTAATCCCATATCCTTTAAATCCATTCTCTTTAATTATATTTGACCCTTTAGTTATCCTAAGAGAAGTAAAGTTCTAAACAATTAGAAGTGTTTTTATCTTGCCTTAAGGATTCAATACAGTTTAATGGTCTTGATCAACATTAGTTTTATTTTGTTTTGTTTTTCCTTCCCCTTTTCATTTACCTGTTTTATGCCCCTCTTGAGTCATGTATTTGGAAACTGAATTCTCTCTTCAGTCTGGTCTTTGTGTCAGAAAATTCTGGAAGTCCTCTATTTTGTTGAACATTTATCTTTTTCCCTGCCAGTATATGCTGAATTTTGCATGATAGTACACTTTGGGTTGTAATCCTGGGTCCTTTACTCTCTGATATATGGTATTTCAGGTCTTCCTATGCTTTAATATTGAGGCTGATAGGTCCTGTGTGAGTCTAATTGTGTTTTGTATTTGTATTTGTATTTGTATTTGAGTTGTTTTCTTTTTGTTGCTTGCAATTTTCTCTTATTTGAGAATTCTGGAATTTGGCTATAACAGTCCATGGAGTTTTTATCCCGCAGTCTCTTTCTGGAGGGGTTTTGTGGATTCTTTCAATGTTTAAATTGTTCTTTTATTCTAGTAGATATGGACAGTTTTTAATTATAATTTCCTGCTTGAAATGTCAGTGGACTTATGTCCAGAAGCAAGATATACGTGTTTTGGACTGTACAACTTAAAGAGCTAGGTGGACTGAGATTTATGTGAGATGTAATGATGGTACCTGGATCCCCTGTCAGGATCCATTATGATAAAGGAAATTGTGATAACCACTGAATAGATCCATCTGACAAGGGTTGGTCAGGGAATTGTTATCTAGACTTATGGGCCTGCTACCTAGGGCACAGGATGGGAGTTGGGACTTATACCCTGATTAGATTCTAAACTGTAGTGGAAACAATTACAAATTAGATACTAAGGCCCTGGACTTGTTGGCTGGCTAAACCATGCAAACAAGAGAGTTATTCAATTGAGAGTTGAATTAGATAATCTGTTGATTGGAGAAGGAAGAGTTTGTAGTAAATTGAATCTATTAAGTTGCCATGTAAAGATGGATAATAATAAGTAAGTAGTAAAAGACATAAGAAAGTTGGCATATACTCCAGCACAAACCTGGAAAATAGGACAGGTCCATGTCTTTGATAGTGTGAAAGTAAAAATCTTGACAGAAGAAAAAAGTCAATAGTAATGTAAATAACAAGAATTGAGATTTAAGAAAGAAATCACTAATAAGGTGAGGTGTAGAAACCAAATACCTATTGTAACAGAAAAGGGAGAATTGTGAGAAATATGGGAGTATTTAAGTTATATAAAAATGTGAAGGGAGAATTGTTAGTTTACATTACAAAGAATGGAACCTGTCTATATTGCCTATGGGCAGGTACTGAATTAAGATAAAAGATTTAGCCTCCATTTGATCAAAAACTGATGAGATTGCTCCACCTATTTCTAAATTAATCTGGGGTCTTGACTTTCTTTGTCCATGCTCAAGGAAATAGCTGTTCTTGCTCCTGGGAGAAATGTATGGGGACCAATATATCAATTAGATTGGCATGAATGGGCAGGAACAAGTCCTTGCAAAGTGCATAAAAGACCTAACATTTTTGGAATTACCTTGCCCCTCTTGCACCTTGATAGAGGTGTTCCATTTATTAAGATAGCTAAATAAAAAAAAATTTAATCACTCTGGACTAATCATTCATGAGCCATATTAAATAGACTGTTTAATAAATGTTTATTTTCTTCCTTCAAAAAAATAATTTCCTGCATGATGTTTTCCTTATTCTATTTTTGAACTGGACTTTCTAGTAGTCTGATGATTTGTAGATTTTCTTTCCTGCATCTATTTTCCATTTCATTTGTTTTCCCTAAAAGATACTTTACATGTCCTTCAATTTTTTAAGCCTTTTTATTTTATTGGATGGAATCTTTTAGTCTTGTAGATTCATTGATTTCCATTTTTCAGTTCTAATTTTTAGTATTTTGGTTTCTTCAGTTAGCTTCTGCGTTTCTTTTTCCAATTGGGATTATTTTTCCTTTTAGTTGAATTGATTTCTTTGGTCAATTTTTCATAATTTTCCCACATCACTCTCATTTTTTTTCCATTTTTTCTTCCTCTCTTCTTTCTTTTTTAAATTCTTTTGTAAGCTCTTTGATTGGCTTTTGGATTAGAATCCAACTTATAGACTGTTTTGATACTTCTCCTGTGAGTGATTCTTCACTGCTTTCTTCTTCAGTCATGACATTGTTGTCATCTTTTTCCAGTAAAATGGTTTTATATAGTGAGTGCTCTTTTAGCTTTTCTACTCATCTTTGTTGTTGTAGCTCTGCTCCTGAGTTATATGGAATATAGATCCTTTTTTTTTTTTGCTGGATCTGTGATTCTTGGCTTTTCAGTGGCCAAGATATTGCCTATACTGTCCAGGCCTTGCCTTTGCAGAGTTTTTTTCTTCCCCTCCTTTATATCCATGTTCTGACTTAGTGGCTTGTTCCCAACCCAGTCCAGTCTTTTACTACAGTTTTCCCAGTTTCAGACTTTGTTTAGTGTCGGGATCCTCACTGCTGGCTTGCTATATAGCTCCCAGGACCTATGCTGCTGTCAGGCTATCAGGACCTGGATTGCACTATGGCTAAAAGCCTCCTGCTGGCTTTCCCCCTCTCTAACCTTACTTGACTTTACATTTCCCCCAAAGAGAGAAACCTTCACTGAAGATACTCCACAATTTCTACAGTTGAAAACTTCTTTGAATCTTTGATTTTCCTTGGTGGGATCTATAGTTTGAATATCAGAGTAGAGGCTTCATTTATCTTTGTTAGGGAAAAGCTCCCAGAGCACGTTAATTTTACAATGCCATCATGACTCTGCCCTGGAAGAAATCCTAGAGACTTTTTCTTACTGAGATTATTGATGGTTTCTTCAATTTCCTTTTATGTAATGGGTTTAATTTAAGTATGCTATTTCTTCTTCTGTTAATCTGGGTAGTTCATATTTTTATAAATATCCATCCATTTGATTCTTGTTATTGTATTTATTGGCATACAGTTTGACAAAGTAGCTCTCAATTAACTCTTTAATTTCCTCCTCATTGGTGGTTAATTCACCCTTTCCATTTTTGATACTGGTAACTTGGTTAGCGTCTTTCTTTTATTTAATCAGACTAACTGCAGGTTTATCTATTTTATTGACTTTTCAGAAAAAAACAATTCTTAGTTTTATTAATCTATCCCTTGATTTTCAGAATTTTCAATTTGGTATTTAATTGGGAATCTTTTCTTTGTTCTTTTTTTTGTTTTTTTTTTTAGGGCAGTGGGGTTAAGTGACTTGTCCAAGGACAAACAGCTAGGTAAATATTAAGTGTCTGAGATCAAGTTTGAACTCAAGTCCTCCTGACTCCAGGGCCAGTGCTTTATCAAACTGCCCAAGTTTGTTCTTATTCTAACTATTTTAGTTGAATATTCAATTCATTGATCTCCTCTTTGTTTAGTTCATTCATATAAGTATTTAGAGATATAAAGTCTCCTCTTAAAACTGCCTTGGGTACATCCCATAAATTTTGGTATGATGTCTAATTCTTTTTATTTTCTTGCATATAGTTGATTATTTCTCTGATTTGATATTTGATCCACTCATTAATAAAAATAATGTTTTTTAATATCCAATTAGGTTTTGGTTTATCTTCTGGTGACCCTTTATTACATGTAACTTTTATTGCCTCATGATCTGATAAGTATGCACTCATTATTTTTATCTTTCTGCATTTGATTACAAGGTTTTTATGCCATAGTACATGGGTCAATTTAGGTATAGGTGCAATGTACTATTGAGAAAAAAGTTATATTCTTTTTATCCCCATTAAAATTTCTCTAGAAGTTGCTTTTCTTTATTTACTTCACATTTATTTTGTGGTTAGTTATCTAATTCTAAGAGAGGGAGATAAAGTTTTGCTAAGTCTCCTTGTAATTCACTCAGCTTTTCCTCTAGGAGTCTGCATACTATTCCACTAAGTTGCATACATGTTTAATAATGATATAGCATCAATTATGATGCCATTTAAGATGTAGTTTCCTTCCTTAATTTCTTTTAATGACATCCATTTTTACTTTTGCTTTATCTGAGATCATAATCGCTAACCCCCTGATTTTTTTATTTCAGCTGAAGCATAATATATTCTGCTCCATCCGTTACCTTTATCTTGCATGTATTTCTCTTCCATAAAAGTGTTCTTTGAAAACAATATAATGTAGGATTCAAGTTTTTAACTTATTCTAATATACAGTTCTGTTTTATGGGACCGTTCATCCCATTCACATTTACAGTTAAGATTACTAATTCTGTATTTCACTCCATGTTATCTTTCCCCAATTATATTTTTCTCTTTTCTCTTCTCTTATTCTTCCTCACCAATTTACTCCCTTTTCCCTCTAACTTTTCTTTTAAATTTTTAACTTTCAGTTGATTTTCCCTTACACCTTTCCCTTCCCTTTTCTTAGTCCCATCCCCTTTTATCTTTCCCTTCTCCCACTCTCCTCACTCTTTCCCTTCCCTGTTGAGTAGGAGTGATTTTTAAACCCGCATGGGAATGTATCTTATATACTCTCTGGGCCAAATCTATTGAATAAAATTTTCTCAGTGTTCACACCTTCTCTTCTCTCCCTCTAAAATTTCAAATCTTTGTGTCTCTTTACCTGGTGAAATACTATTAATCATGTATTACCAATCAGAGCTTGATTGAGTGCTTGATAAGTTCAGCATTATCTAAGTACCATCACAAATTGATAGCTTGATTGCTTGATAAGCAGCATAGCATTAAAGTCACTAAGTACTCTCCTCTCTTCTGTCTCATTAGAAGTACATTTTTCAAGATGTTGAATTACATCAAATTATAATCATTTTTTACCTTACCCTCTTTTCAAAGACGCACAATCCTCATAAGTCAAACTATCATTCAAATCCAAATCTTTTCATGAACATTTCTATCCTGCCCTGCCCCCCACCTGGGTACTTAACCCTTCCTTAAGTAAAATGTGGATTAAGTCCCACCCTGATTTAATTAGTTATAGAATTCTAACCCCACCCCCCCACCACACACTTCCACACCCAGGTTGCTTAACTCTTTGTTAAGTAAAGTATGGATTATGTTCAACCCTGACTTAATTACCTATAAGAATCTCAAAGAGCTCTAAGTATTGGTATGTTCTTAATGTCTCATTTGAGAACTTTACAATTGATTGTAATTTATGGGAGTCACTGAATCAGGACTAATGATCTCTGATGATCTCTGATGATGCCCTCATCAGAGAAAGTGCTAAGCTTTGTGAGTACAGCAGAATCAGAGTTGGTTGCATCAGAGATATTTACATTACTTTGCTTTTCTTCAGGGCTTTTTGTCTCAAACATAGTGATGTAATCTTGGAATTCTTCAATGGACAGACAAGATCAAACCCTACCCATATCCTCTAAATCCAAACTCTTCAATTATATTCGTCCATTTAATTAATCTAAGAGAAGTACAATTCTCAAGTGTTATAAGAGTTTTTTCTTCCCTTTTAAGGTTGTATAGTATTTGATGGTCTTGACTAATATTTGTTTTGTTTTGTCCTTCCCCTTATCATTTACCTATTATGCATCTCTTGAGTTGTGAATTTGGCAATTGAATTCCCTGTTCAATTATTATTATTAGTAGTAGTAATATTTTTGTTCAGGAAATTTTGGAAGTCCTCTATTTCATTGAACATCCATCTTTTCCCCTGACAACATATGCTGAATTTTGCAGGATAGCATATTTTGAGTTGCAATCTCAGGTGCTTTGCTTTCCAATTTATGGTATTCCAGGATCTCTGGTCTTTCTTTGTTGAGACTGATAGTTTCTATTTTGTCTAATTGTGTTTATTTTGTATTTAAATTGTTTCCTTTTTGTTGCTTGTAGAATTTTCTCCTTTATTTGATAGTTCTGGAATTTGGCTATTACAGCCTTTGGAGTTTTTATCCTGGGGTCTCTTTCTGGAGGGGTTTATGCTTTCAATGGCTATATTGTCTTCTTGTTCTAGCATATTTGGACATTTTTCCTTTATAATTTCCTGTATAATGTTTTCCAGTTTTTTTTTTTTTTTTTTGATCTAGGCCTTCTGGTATTCTGATGATTCAAAAATTATCTCTCCTTGATTTATTTTCTAGGTTGTTTGTTTTTCCTAAAAGATAATTTACATTTTCTTCAATTTTTTTTCAGCCTTTTCATTTTGTCTGATGGAAATCTTATAGTCTCTTATATTCATTGGTTTTTTATTTGCTCAAATCTAATTTTGAGTTTTATTTTCTTCAATTAGCTAGTTTCCTTTTCCAGTTGGAAATTTTTACTTTTAGCAGAATTTATTTCTTTGTTCTATTTTTTCATAATTTTCCTGGATGATACTTCTTTCTTTTTTCTTTTCGATTTTTCTTCTTCCTCTCTTCTTTGGTTTTCAAATTCTTTTTAAAGATTTTGTAAGAGGTTTTGGTTTTGTGCACAATTCATAAACACTTTTGGAGACCTCCCTAGTGAGTAATTTTTATCTGATTTCTTTTCTGACATTACATTTGTTATCATCTTTGACTGCTGATTAGTTTTTTATAGCTTTATAGCTTTTTTTTATTCATCCTTGTTGCTTTATTTCTGTTCCTGTGGTATAAGAAGTATAGATCCAAGCTATGTTTGATAGGCCTGGCGTCTGATTCCTGGCTTGTCATTGGCCAAGATGTTGCCTATGCAGTTTTGGCCTTGCTGTTGCAGAGGATTATTTCCTTTTTTATGTCTAGTTTCTGCCTGTGCAGTGGTTTGTCCCCAACACAGTCCTGTCTTCTGTATTTGTATTCCCAGTGTTTAAACTTTGCTTTAGGTTGGAAAACTCCCTGCTGACTTGCTATCTAGCTGCCAGGAACTATGCTATTGTGAAGTTCTTGCTACCTGGAGTACACTGTGGTTCAAAACCTCCTGCTTCATTTCCTCCTCACCAGCTTGCTTGGTTTAACTTCCCTCTGCCCCCCCAAAGAGACAGACCTTCACTGAAAATCCTCCAAGATGTCTATCATTGAAAACTTCTTTGCATCTTCCCTTTTTCTTTGTGGGATTTGTAACTTTAATGTCAGTGCAGTGGTTTCATTTGTCTGGGTAGGGAAAAGTTCTGGGAGCATGTTACCTTCATGCTGCCATCTTGGCTCTGCATCATCCTTCCCTTTCTATCATTTCAGCTAATCTGGTGAGTATAAATAATATTTCAAGATATTTTTAAACTGTATTTCTCTAATCAATAATTTAAAACATTTTAATGTGACTATAAGTTATTTTGGCTTCTTTATTGGAAACCTGCCTGTTCATATCTTTTGCTCATTTATCAACTGGGCAATATCTTTTTTTGTTATGCATTTAATAAATTTCCTTTTATTAGATACTATTCCTTAAATAATATATAAAATTTTCTCTCTAAATTGTTTAACCATTTTGGCCTTTTCTTTGAAAATGATTAAGAAGTTATTTCATACATTGTTTTTGTCTAATTGTTTTCCCATTTTCACATTAATTTTTGTAAAATGGTGAGTCGTTAACCCAAAATCTTGTATCTTTCCATTTATCAAAAGCTTGATTACTATGGTCATTTATTTCTTTGAATTTTGTTCCACTGATCCATGACTATTTCATAGTACCAGATTCATTTGATAATTATCATTTTTAATCTTGATTTTTGAAGTTTGATATTATTTGAACTTCCTTCTATTATGGATTTTCATTTATTCCCTTGATAATCTTGAACTTTGATGCTTTCAGACAAATTTTCTTTATTTTTTCTATTTCTATAAAATACTTCAATGGCAACTTAATTGGTGTGGCATTACATAAACAAATTAATTTAGGTAGTTTTGTCATATTTGTTAAACTGACAGCATAAAAATGATAAATCTATGTCATTATTATCTTGGTTCTGCTCATTTCACTTTACATCATTTTATATATGTCTAGGTTTTTTCTGAAATCTCTCTGCCTATCATTTCTTACTGGAGATAGTATTCCCTTACATTTATATAATACAGCTTATTTAGCAATTTCCCAATTGATGGGCATCCCCTCAATCTCCAAGTTATTGCAACAAAAAGAGGTTCTACAATTATTTTACTACATCTGATCATTTTACATTTTTTTATGATTTCTTTGGGACACTTATCTAGTAGTGGCACTTTTGAATCAAAGTGCATGCACAATTTGGTAGTAGTCTGTTTATAGTTCCAGATTGCTCTCCAGTATTGTTAGATCAATTCACAATTTCACTAGTATTGCATTAGTTTCCCAATTTTTCCACATCCTCTCCAACATTAATTAATTTCCTTTTCTGTCATATTAACTGATATGTAAGATGTGAGATGGTTCCTCATGCCAGGGGCCAAGAAACCCCATAAGAAAAGAACAAACAAAATTCCAGACATACCAGGAGCCAAGAAGCCCCATGGCAGATAAGATAAAAGGAGCAAACAAAATTCCAGGCATACCAAGAGCCAAGATAAAGGAAAGAGGCCTCACCCTCCATTATCAAGAACAAACAGACCACAGACTATCCCTTCTCTCAGGCCAAGGCATACCAACTCCACCCCTAAGCTAATCCCCTTGTTCCTTCTCTACAATATATAAGCATGTACTTTTTTCAAATAAACTCAGACCTTATCCACTATCCTTGGGTCTCACTCTCCTTATTCTCACCCATTCCATTTCAGGCTGGGTCCTCCTCGACACCTCACTTTTCTGTCCCGCGGGTCAGGGCACATGGCACCCAACGTGCAGCTCAAGGCATGGACTCTCGCCAGGCAGACCCTGTAAAGAAGAATCGTCGCGACCCCCTCTGATCGCTCTGGAGAGCCCCACGAACAGGTAAGTGACGTCTGCCTCATTCTTTTCTCATGGGTTCCAAGCTGTCTAAAGAACAGGTCTTTATACCGGACCTCAAACTGGCACTTAAAGACAGGGGAGTTAAAGTAAAGAAAAAGGATCTTGTTAGATTCTTCCTTTTTATAGATGAATTATGGCCGTGGTTTCTGGTAACAGGACCTGAGATCCACCCAGGCAAATGGCAGAAAGTAGGAAGAGATCTTAATCAGAAATTGAAAATAGAAGGACCCGATGCCGTCCCTGTTTCAGCCCTTTCTTACTGGGGTCTTATAAGAGACATAGTGGAAAGCGCCACCAGGGACCCCAAAAACAACAGCTTCTTTCAGTTGTGGAGTCCTGCCTTCGCCCTCTTTTGCGTACAGCCTCTATAAAGTCTTTGGAAGAAGAGGAAGCGAAACCACCTAAAACTCGAGCTAGATCTCCCTCAGCAGCTATTGAAATCCCCCCAAGCAAATCCCTCTATCCTCCTCTCCCTTCTGAGATAACACCAGCAGAGGAGCCCATAACCTGCCCAGTGTTTACAAGAAATAAGAATCTCCGGTCCAGTCCAGAAATGGACCCAGATTCAGAGCCTCCAGACCCAGGCGATGAGGCAGAACTTGAGGAAGAAGCTGCTAGATATAATAACCCAGACTGGCCCCTAGCCTCCGCTCCCCCTCCATACCTAACCGCCCCTGCCTTCCTGCCCCTGGGGCCTAACATGACCACACTCAATAAGGCAGGAGCTGCCATGAATTATAAAAAACAGATGGCATTCCCTGTCATGACAAGATCCCGCCAAGATGATAGTGACCCCAATGCAGGAGAGGCTGAGCCCCCCGAGTCTTCCCATAGCGAAGGAGAAGAGGAAGAGGAGAATAGGAACAGGGAAGATGAAAGGGAAGTGCCAGATAGTCTAGGGGAACAAAAATCACTAAATTATAGAAAAATCCACTTCAAAAGTTTGAAAGACTTACATACAGCTGTTAAGACCTATGGGCCTAATGCCCCCTTTACTCTCTCCGCACTAGAAGCCATCTCCCGTGGGGGATATCTTCTCCCCTCCGAGTGGCTCAGGGTTGTCCAGGCAGTACTTACACGAGGACAGTTCCTCACCTGGAAGGCTGATTTTTTTGATCGTTGTCAAACCATTGCTTCAACTACCTATAAAACTTCTAAGGGAGCTTATGAAAAACCCTCAAGGACAGGGCATTGTAGAAAGAGCCCACCAAACGCTCAAAAACATGATTACTAAATTACAGAAAGGGTCAGAGACACTCTACCCCAAGATTAACAATGCTAAAACTATTCTTAACCATGCCCTCTTTGTCCTCAATTTCCTCTCCCTTGATGCTAATGCCAAATCTGCAGCAGATCGCTTTTGGCATCCCACTACTGAACACAACTATGCACAGGCTATGTGGAGAGATCCCATCTCCAACAAATGGCAAGGACCTGACCCAGTCCTTATCTGGGGTAAAGGACATGCCTGTATTTATGATTCATCAGCTCAAAATGCTAGATGGCTACCCGAGCATCTAGTAAAATTACATAATCCACCCAGGGAACCCCCTGAGGAATCTCCCTCTGTGCTCTCTTGTAGATAAAAGATCCAGCATGAAGGCACTTGTCCTGTGCCTGCTCCTTCCGCTGTCCTGCTCATACCAACTACTTAACTACACTTGGTCAGTCGAAGATGCTCAAGGATTCCGCATCTGGAGTACCTCGAAAGTTGACTCCACGACACCCTGGCTTCCCCTGTACCCAGATCTTTGTCGATTATCCGAATGGAACAGTGGATGGGACGCAGTATGGGGGTCCGATGATTGCATGACAGGCTGTGGCTCTCAAGATAGAAAAGAGAGGCTTGGGACCCTCTCCTTTTATGTTTGCCCGGGATACCATTGCTCATCAGCCCCACAATGCGGTAGAACAGGTGACTTCTATTGTAAAAATGGGATTGTGAGACGACAGGAACTGGGTACTGGATCACCTCATTAATGCCTCTGTACAAGCTTTGACCCAGATACAGAATTCTTCATTGGAAGAATGCTGGATCTGCTATTCCTCTTCCCCTCCCTTCTATGAAGGTATTGCTCAATTCGGGAACATCACACAGTCCAACAGAACAGATGATCTCAGATGGGGCACTGGGGAATCCCAAGGCCTCACTCTTGCAAAAATCTCCGGTCAGGGAAATTGTCTCCTTGGCCCGCAAATGCTCCCCCCTCTTCAGCTAGACACAGTATGTAACCAAAGTACCCTTATTAATACTTTCTATAGATATGCTGTAGCCCCTCCTAATACCTATCTTGCCTGCTTGTCAGGACTAACCACCTTTGTGGACACCAAACAATTCCTTGAGAAAAAGGACTATTGTGTCCTTGTCTCCCTTTTTCCTCACCTAACTGTCCACTACCTGGAGGAATTTCTCCAATTTTGGGAACATGGAAGGGGTACCCTTATCAGAGACAAAAGAGAACCCCTGACAGCAGTTACACTTGTGGTCCTGATTGGACTTGGGTTTGTTGGCTCTGGTACAGGTATTGCCTCCTTAGTCTCCTCCAATGCACAGTACACCCAGCTTAGCTCCGCTATTGATAAGGATCTCTCAGAACTTCAAGCAGGGTTAGAACACCTAAAAGATTCTGTTGCCTCTCTAGCTGAAGTAGCATTACAAAATAGACGTGGTCTTGATTTGTTATTTTTACAACAGGGGGGACTCTGCGCGGCATTAAAGGAAGAATGCTCTTTTTTTTAAGGATAAACTTGGCCTGGTAGAAGACAGTCTGCAACGGGTTAAGGATAGCCTGGAAAAAAGTAAAAGGGAGAGAGAGAAAGTTGAGGCATGGTATAAAAATTGGTTTTCCACATCCCCCTGGCTCTCTACTCTGCTCCCAAGCCTTCTAGGCCCATTAATTGGCTTCCTAATTCTAATTTCTTTTGGACCATGGGCCTTCAGGAGACTCACCAACTTTATCAAATCCCAAATTGACTCAGCCCTTGGAAAACCAGTTTCGGTCTTATATCACCAGTTGAAAAGCCAAGGGTCCTGTGAGGACCTCCAAATGGAACCCTTGAGGTTCGCTGCTCTTACACCTTGCCCACCTTGGTATGTGCGCATCTGCTCAAGGAAAGGCACCCCCTAAGGGCTGCAGTGATACCCAATGATGGGATTTAGTGAGACTCCATGACTTGGGAACATCAGATCCTACAGGAGATAACAAGGACCTCGCTAAGGTCCCCTCCTGGTCACGGATACCAAGCATGAAAAACAAGTTGCACAGCCTAAGACAGGGATCCTGCCCATAAATTTAATAAAAAAAAGGGGGACATGCCAGGGGCCAAGAAACCCCATAAGAAAAAAGCAAACAAAATTCCAGACATACCAGGAGCCAAGAAGCCCCATGGCAAATAAGATAAAACGAGCAAACAAAATTCCAGGCATACCAAGAGCCAAGATAAAGGAAAGAGGCCTCACCCTCCTTTATCAAGAACAAACAGACCACAGACTATCCCTTCTCTCAGGCCAAGGCATACCAACTGCACCCCTAAGCTAATCCCCTTGTTCCTTCTCTACAATATATAAGCATGTACTTTCTCAAATAAACTCAGACCTTATCCACCATCCTTGGGTCTCACTCTCCTTATTCTCACCCATTCCATTTCAGGCTGGGTCCTCCTCGACACCCCACTTTTCTGTCCCGCGGGTCGGGGCATCCTCTGATTTTCCTTTTTAAATTTACATTTCTCTAATAAAAAGTGATTTAGAGGGGGGCATCTAAGTGGCACAGTGGATATAGTACTGGTCCTGGAGTCAGGAGGACCTGAGTTCAAATGTGTCCTCAGACACTTAATAATTGCCTAGCTGTGTGGCCATGGGCAA
Source organism: Macrotis lagotis (assembly GCF_037893015.1). Classification (NCBI taxonomy): domain Eukaryota; kingdom Metazoa; phylum Chordata; class Mammalia; order Peramelemorphia; family Peramelidae; genus Macrotis; species Macrotis lagotis. Next base: position 152,967,583 of record NC_133660.1, on the reverse strand, counting down.
GCCACTTAACCTCATTGTCTTGCAAAAAAAATTTAATTGAGATATATTGCTGAAATTACTTTGCTTATATTTTACTTGAAATTTTTGAATCAATATTCATTAGGGAAATTAGTCTATAGTTTTTTTCTCTTTTTTGAAACACACACACACACACACACACTGTTTTGTGTTGCTTTGACAGTATAATATTTTTCATTAAAGATATTTTGTAGGACTCCTTTTCCTATATCTTCAAAATTTCTTATAGTATTAGCATTATTTTTTCTTTAGTTCATTGGTATAATTCAGTTATTAATACATTTGGCTTGGACCTTTATTTTTAGGGAGTTCATTGTATGTTTCTTTAATTTCTTTCTTATAGGATTGAATTAAATAGCTATTCTCTTTTCTTATCTATTAATATGGATAATTTTTATTTTTGTAAATATTCATAAATTTTACTCAGATTAACAAATTTGTAGGTATATATCTGGACAGTATATTAACTAATGATTGCTTTTATCACCTCACAATGGTTCATTCATATATCATTTTTGATATTTGTTTTTCTTCTTTCAATTTTTTTATATACATTTACCCAATGACATCTATTTAACTGCTTTTTTCTTCATATAATCAGTTTTTTGAAATTTTTTAATTTTAGGTTTATTTATTTATTTATTTGTTTAATTATTTATTTATTTATTTTTGCAAGGCAATGGGGTTAAGTGGCTTACCCAAGGCCACACAGGTAATTATTAAGTATCTGAGGCTGGATTGGAACTCAGTTACTCCTGACTCCAGGGCCAGTACTCTATCCACTGTGCCACCTAGCAGCCCCCATATAATCAGTTTCTAACTTTGTTAATTAGTGCAATAATTTTCTTAACTTTCAATTTTATTTTGACTTTCAAATTTTTCAATTTAATTTCATTTGAAGATTTTAAATTTGTTTTGTTTTTGTTTGTTTATTTTTTCAAGACAATGGGGTTAAGTGACTTGCCCAAGGTTACACAGCTAGGTAATTAATTATCTGAAGTCACATTTGAACTCAGGTCCTTGTGACTACAAGGCTGGTTCTCTATCCACTGTACTAGCCCTTTAAATTTGTTTTGTTTTAAAGGTTTTTTAAGTTGCATGTCCAATTCATTTAGTCATCCTTTATTTTGCTGATGTAAACATTTTGAGAAATAAACTGCTCCCCCTAAGTATTGATTTGACTGAATTATGTAATTTTTGGTTTATTATTTATTTTATGTTATTATTCTCTTTAATGAAATTATTGACTGTTTCTATGATTTGTTATTTGACACATTCATTCCTTAAAATTAGGAATTATTTTAAATTAATATTAAGTGCATCTTTCCATGGATCTTTATTACATAAAATTTTTATCACATAATGATATGAGAAAGGTACATTTAATATATCTGCCTTTATTTTATTTTAACTTTTTATGTCTTGATACATAGTCATGCGGGGGTCCAGCCTCCACGAGGTCCTTGGAACTTGACAGGAGGGATAGAGTCGGCGAAATGAGTTGAGTCAACAAGTGGGTAAAGGCAGGAATAGGTTGACTGACTGTCAGCTGCTTAGATTTATTTTTATAGTCATAGAATCATATGAAACAAGCAAATTAAAATCATTTCCTTGGTTACAAAAGTATACGATTTTGATCATTAATCACATAGTTCATATGGTTACAAGTTTGATCATGTAGTGGTTACAAGTGTGATTATCAATCATGTAATTAATTTTCTTGTTTCTGCTCAGACTGTGATGACCTCAACCTGCCTGTTGCCTAGTTTGTTGCTGCATAGTAAAGTTGTTGATTAAACAGAACTTTCCTTAGAATAATCTTTGATATAATTTGTTTAATGGAATGCTTCTATGTTTTTGTATCGCATATGTAATGTTTTCAATATGCTCCCTTGACAACCTATAGTGAGGGTAGTTATGTTTGTCCACCTGTCCGTTGACTCCTTCAATAACTAATTTTCCTTTCAGCCCTTGTTGGTAGATGCTATGGTTTCTATGACTTTTTATTCTTTGCCAATAAACTAAGGCTGTTAGAGTTCACATATTGGTTACCTATACTAACTATTCTCTCACCATCTTTATCATATATTCCTGTGTATGATAAGGGGGGCAAAACTGTTAATTTCCCTGGAATTCTATCTGACCCATCTTGTATCTGGTTTCCCTGTATATATTCTGACATCTCCCTAGAAGTCCCAGTGCTGTGTCTTCCAAAGATTTCATAATGCTGAAGCCTTTTCTATGTCTCAGGGAGAGGCAGTCCTGTCAAATTTGGACAGTGTTCATGATCTGTTTAATTCAAGGAATTTCTCTGAAATCCTCCCTTTATAGTCATTTCACTATTAGGATGAGTAAGTTTTGCAATCAATAATAGACCTATAAATATAGGTATACAAGGAATCCCTATATATATTGAAGAAGGAAATGTTGTTCCATGAGGCAGTGTGACTGCCCTGAGTCTTCTTGCCGCGACTGTGTCAAACAGCTTAGAGACCCTGGCTCCCAACATAGTCAGTTTTTGTGTAGGTACCACTTACATATGAGAGAAAAATATATATATATATATATATATATATATATATATATATATATATATATATATATATTCCTTTGAATCCTATTCAATTTTCTGCAGAGGTTTTCATAGCTAACTTTTCTCAAATTTTATTCACTCTTTTAAATTCTTTCTTGTTTGTTTTGTGGTTAGATTCATGTAACTCTAAAAGAGGAAGGTTGAGGTCCCTTCCTGGCAGATTTTTACTATGTATTTCTTCCTGTAACTCACTTAACATCTCTTCTAAGAATTTGGATTCTATACCAAATTGTGCATTTTTTGTTTAATATTGATATTTTCTTCATTGTCTATAATACCTTTTAACAACATATAATTTACTTCCTTATCTCTTTCTGCTAAGTCTAATTTTGCTTTTGAAATCAGTTTTGCTATTTCTACTTTTTCTTTTCTTTTTTATCAGCTTAAATATAATAATTTCCACTCCACTCACTATATTAATTTGGAAGTGTCTTTCTGTTTCAAATATGTTTTTTGTAAACAATATATTGAAGGAGTCTGGTTTTGAACCACTCTTCTATCCATTTCTGTTTTGTGGGAGAGTTCTTCCCATTCCCATTCTCAATTATCATCACAAAATATGTAGATCCTATTTTTCTCCTCTTTGTAAATTTCTCTCTACTTTCACCCCTTTCCTCTTCACCAGTATCTTGCTCCTGACAAATATCCTTCTTTAATTCTCCTCTCCCCTTATTTAGTCTCGTCACCTCTTATTTCCTTGAAAGATAGACTTCTATTTTCAAATGATTTTATATTATTCCTTCTTTGAGACGATTCTTATGAGAGTAATGTTCAAATGATGCATATTGCCCACTTTCCCATTTTCTCCCTTTTGTGCCTCTTCAATGTGAGATGAATTATTCCATTCTATCTCTCACTTCCTTCTACTCCCATTATAACTAATGTTTTTATGCCATCCTTTCAAATTAACCTTCTAACTTCACCCTTTTTCCATGTGTATTCCTTCTATCTACTTAATTAGGGATACAGGTCCTTTTTAACTTAATAGTTTTTCCCCCCTATTACATGTGGTGATATTTTTTAAAAAATGTAAGTCAATCAGGATTAAATGTCAAGCACAGGGTCACACATCTAGTAAATGTAAAGTTTCTAAATTTAGATTTAACCACAGTGTCTAAAATTTAGTTTTAAACAATGTGTCTAAAATTATATTTAACCACCTTCTGACTGCAGAATTAGTACTTTCTCCATTTGTTCTGTCATTTTTCTGTCATATCCAGCTGTTAATGTCCCCATTCAGGGTATCTTTTGGTAAAGATATTGCAGTGGCTTGCCTTTTCCTTTTCTAACTCATAGGACAGATGAGGAATTAAGGCAAAGAGAATTAAGTGACTTGCCTAAGGTCACATGGATAGTAAGTTTTTGAGGGAAAATTTGAACTCATGAAGTTGATTCCAGGTCCACTGCTCTTTCCATTGTACTTCCTAGCTGTCTCAATATTCATTTACATAAAGTTTTTTGCCTTTCTCCTTCACAAGACTAAAAGCAATTTGAAATAGGTTTTACATGCATAATCATGTTAAAAATTTTTCCATTATTACTCATGTTATGAAAGAAGATTCAGAATGAAAAGAAAAAAAAGAAGAAAGAAAGCAAATTAAAAAAGTGAAAAGAGTATACTTTGATCTATATTCAGAATTAATAATTCTCAGATATGGATGGCATTTTCCAAGTGATACAGTTCTTAATAATTACAAGTATATTTTCCCCATGTAGAAATGTAAAAAAAAACTAGTGTTTTTGAAATTCTTATGATTTTTTCTTTTCTTTTTTAACTTTTTATGCTTCCCTTGAGTCTTGATATTGCAAATCAAATTTTGGGTCATTATTGGTCTTTTCCTCAGAAAAATTGTTAAGCCTTCCCTTTTCTTTTCTCTTTTCTTTTCTTTTCATTTCTTTTCATTTCTTTTCTTTTCTTTTCTTTTCTTTTCTTTTCTTTTCTCTTCTCTTCTCTTCTCTTCTCTTCTCTTCTCTTCTCTTCTTTTCTTTTCTTTTCTTTTCTTTCTTTTTGGTTTTTGCAAAGCAGTAGGGTTAAGTGACTTTTCAAGGTCACACAACTAAAGAATTAGAGGCTGGATTTGAACTCATCTCTGGCGCTCTATCCATTGTGCTGCCTAGTTTCCCAACGCCTTCTCTTTCAATGAAGGATTTTGTTAATTTCTCTGTTGTAATTCTTAGTTATAATCCCAGTTCTAGAATTTAGCTTTAATGTTCTTGGGAGTTTTCTTTGGGTAATATCTTTCCAGAGGTTATTGGTGTATTCCTTTAATGTCTATTTTATCTTCTGGTTCATGATATCATGGCAGTGGTGTTTGATAATTTCTTGAAGAAAAATTTCAATATCCTCCTTTTTATTATGGCTTTCAGGAAGTCAAAATAAATTGTTTTTCAAGTAATATATTCTGCATTTTCTTTTATTTTCCCCATTCTTTTGATTTTGTTAGATTGATTTTTGATGTTTTCTAGAGTCATTAGCTTACACTTTCCTGATTCTAAATTTTAAGAAATTATTTTTTTCAGCCAATTTTGTAATTCCTTTTCTATTTGACCCATTCTACTTTTTAAGGAAGTAGTTTTTCCCAATTGTTGACTCTTTTTTTCATGATTCTTGTATCACTCTTAATATTTTCCTATTTTATCTTCTATATCTTTTGTTTATTTTGTTGTTTTGTTTTGTTTTAGGTTTTTTTTGCAAGGCAAATGGGGTTAAGTGGCTTGCCCAAGGCCACACAGCTAGGTAATCATTAAGTATCTGAGGCTGGATTTGAACCCAGATACTCCTGACTCCAGGGCCAGTGCTTTATCCACTGCACCACCTTGCTGCCCCACTTTTGTTATATTTTTAAACTCCTTTATGACTTCTTCCATGATACCGTTCCATGCTTGAGACCAAGTCCCTTTTTTCTTTGGAGACTTTGCATATGGGTATTTTCTCATAGATGTCTTATGAATTTGTGTCTTAATCTTCCTTGACAACATAATATCTTTCTATGATCAGATTTTGTTTGTTTATTTTGCTTTTTGCTCATCTTTTCCAGTCTCTTTATTTACTTTTAAATTTGAGTTCTGTTTCTGGTGTAGAAAGGGCATTATTCCAAGCTTCTTGTACTGACTGCCTGTTGCTGCTCTGATATGGTAGGGTGGGTAGGAGGATTACTTGCTTTTTGAGTTGCTGCAGGGTTGCAGGTGTGCTGAAGAAAGCGGGAAAAGAGTATTGCTGCCTTCTGTCTCTTCACCTCTGTGCTTCACTTGGGCATTGTGGATAGTTTAGGTGATCCCTTGATGCTGTGCAGAGGTGAAGGTGGGGTAAGGGTGGCTAGTGCTGTGTTACATGGCATGTGTCTTTCAATTCACCTGGTTCTTAACTAATGCTGGTGATGGCATCTACCTGCTTTTCTAAAGTTGTAGAAAGTCATAAGGGACCCTGGTGTTGGCATTTGTCTCCTTGACTGGTGCCTCACTGGAATTCAGAAGCCCTCAGTGACTTGTTGAGACAGGGTCTAGTGCTGAATTGTCAGATCACTTCCTGTCCTGAACTTCATTCTCTTTTGCCTACCTGAGTGAGACAAACCCTTTTTGCCAACCTTCCAACTTTCTTGGTCTACAAGATGGTTTCATCTTGTCATTTTGCTAGTTCTGCCATTTCAGGATCTATCTATTTTTGTGGCAATATTTTTGATGTTAGATATACGTCTAATCTGCAAGTGGATGTTTTGATATTATTATTCTCTTTTGAATTTTTAGCATGATCTTACCTGTCACCATGGTAGAATTTTAATGGTTAGATTCTTTTTTTTGTTTGTTATTTTGCTTATTTCCCCTATCTATTTCTGTATTGTTAACTTTATGTTAAAATTGTACTTTGTTTATCCCAGGAGGTGGGATGATACCATCCCAAACTTTAGGCATGTTTCCACTTCTATTCCCTGTCATGTATAGGATTAAATAATAACTGATCTTCATCATTTAAAACTTTTCTTAACCTTTCATCTTTTCCAGTATTCTTAAACTTCATTCATTATATGATGTAACTAAACTGGCCTACTCTCATTACAGATTTCCATCATTTATTGCCATGATGCAGGAGACTAGAGATATTTAATAAATCTCTTAAAAGAATTTGGATTAACCAAGCAAACAATGCACCCATTAACAAAAACATTCTGAGATGATCAACCTTGTTGGAAGCAGCTCCTCTCAGAAGTTCATAGAGCTAGGACCATCATATTAGAATGGCTATGGACAATACTATCCCCATCCAGGGAAGAAAATGAAACCAAACCAAAAACAAAAAAAACAAAAACAAAAAGAAAACCCTTCAGAATCTGTTGAACACTATAAATATTATCTCTTATATATCTTTTCCCCTTAGTCCTAATTCATCATACCGAAAATGACTAATCTATAAGCAAGTTTATGAAAAATATCTACGTGCAATGTCAACCTGACTGTTCACTATTGAGTGGAGGGGAGTGGGAAGGAAAGATAGAAGGAAATTTTGTAACTTAAAAATATATGTATGGATGAGTGCTGAAAAAATATTCATAACATGTATTTAGAAAAATAAAATATCAATTAAAAAGCAAAAAGAAAATTTGGATTCTCTTAAGTGAAAGAAGAAAAAAATGTTATCAACAGCTATATAAAATGCAAATGGCTGAAATGTCAATCAGAATTTCATAAATTGAAAATATGAGGTTTCTAATCACTGTAAATTTTTTCTTTACTTGAGATATACAGACTCCAAAAACTTTTTATGTGACACTTTCTGCAGAATCAATGTCTCTAAATATTAAGAGCTAACTAATTCAGTGTTAAATATTTACATGTGTGAGTTCACATACCTTTATTTAGAACATATATTTCATTGGAAATAGCTCTTTAGCTAGTGATCTCAAAACTTTAAGAATGATTATTAGATGAAATGTCAAATTCTATCTTAATAGATTGTGATTATGTGAATATAGCTACTTGAAATTGTATGTATTATGTCAATTATATAAATTATGTGAATTCATTATCAAGAAAGAAAGCATGATGTGACACTATTAAAATGCTAAAGAAATTGGGATTCTGAATACCAAATGATCATGTGTATTTTAATTCAATTTAATGTAGCAAATTTTTACAAGTGTCACTTATTGTCTGAAAAAGGAGTGAAACCATTTGCTAGAAATTAACTTTTACTCACAGATACCTAAATCTCCATTTTTATTTCAGAAACTATTACAAAGCTTACTTAATATTATTAATTAGTATTAGAAAGACATAAGTGAAGTAACATTTTAAATAGGAGAGTAATGGAACCTGCTTATACTGGCTATTGAGAGATTGGTAAATTTTTGGTATGAGGATTTATGTCTCAGAAATCAGCAAATGTTCTAAATAATATACATACATATGTATATGTTTTCATCATTATTTGGGTGAAAAGATAATTGAGAAAATGATATTAATGCAGATTGAAATTGAACTTTCATGTGTACTTTTTTTCCCTTTGGTGAGCAAATAATAGATATTTACTAGCATATCCCAATTCTTAATGTCACTATGTCTTTTGTTTCTAAACACTTGTATACATAAAGCCTGTGAATAGGATCTCATATAGATGTCAGAAAATGATGAAATGGTACTCTCAAGGTTTCTCGGAAGAACTCTGGTATAAATACACTGGCAATAAAGATACATGCCTCTAGCAGGGCATAATTGCATCAAAGAAGGTACTATAGGAGAGAAGGAGAATTGCTGTAGTTAAGAGAGGCACAAAAATGTGCAAATTTAAAGATAACTCCAAATGTTTTTATAAACTATTTGTACTTTACCTGAGTAGAAAAATGTATTTCTATCTTCTTTGAAAATGGAGTATAACCACTTGGTTACACTACCACTAATATTACTGTGATGATGACAATGTACTATTGATAGATATCATTTGCAAACGTATCTGCTTTTGGTACTTTTTGATATGATATTTCATTTACTGCTTAATTTACTTTTATTGGATAAGTTTATTTGGTTAATCTATAAGTTTAACCTTTTGTCAATTTGAGAATGTTATATTCTTATAAGTTATCAATCCACTTTGAACTTTCAGATTTAATTACAGGCAGTGATTCTAGGGATAGGGAGTGCAACTGCTTTAATTGTTATAGCTAATTCAAGGGTTATGAAACTCTACCAAAACTGGTTAGTATCTTCTCTTAATGCAAAACTGAATGCAATACTGATGAGTTAGGTGACTTTCTTTCTTTTTTGCTATTTTATTTTTCTAAATACATGTTATGAGAATTTGTCAGTATTCTTTCATATGCAAATATATATACATATATGTGTGTGTGTGTGTATATATATATATATATATATATATATATATATATATATATGTATATATATATGTTACAAAATTTCCTGCCACCCACCCTTCCCACCCCCCTCCCCTCAACACTGAACAGTCAGGTTAATACTGTTCATACACATTAGTGTTAAACATGTTTGCAGCAGTTTGGTCATTCTTGGTTTGAGGAATTAGGATTGAGGGAAAGGAATACTTGAAATATTCTTTTTAAAAAGTGAATGTAGTCAACATTGTGAGATAATCATCCTTGATGGAAGCATCTTCTCTTAGCAATTATGAGAGACATGTTAACCATATTAGACTTGCTATGGACAATGCTATCCCCATCCAGAGGAAGAGAAATGCTAAAGACATTAAGAACTTCGTGCAGAGGGAAGAATAGATTAAAATAAAAATAGAAATTACTGACTTCAGACATCCTCTGAAAATAAGCCCTAATGTACTTTTGAATCAAAAATTGATGAAGATTTTTGATTTTATTTTCAGGAAAATACAGCATATATGTATTTATGTGTATATTTATTATATAAACTCTTATCTATGTCTTTCTATAACAGAATACAGTTAAGCATCTTCCTCTTGATTTCTTCATTTTTAAAAGGGCATACGCATTTTACTTTGTTTCTTTTATTCTAGAATAATCTAGTAAATTTTACTTTGCTATTTCTGTTCACTTGCTCATTGGTTATATAATGCAATTAACTCACCAATTGTCCTCTACAATTTTCCAAAGTTGTAAATTATTACAATAAACATGTTAAAATAAAGAAGATAGACAATTATGTCAGGTAGATTCTTGGAGAAATTAATAGGACTGGAAAATGAAGCAAACAATAATCATGTATTTATTGCCATAAAATTCCAGGAATTGTTGCTATGTGGAAGAGATACAAGGGCAAAAGTCAAACTCACTGTGCCCTTGAGGGAATAGTTTTACAAAGGCAGTCCTGCCCAATCATCTCTTCCTTTTCAACCTACTTATTTAATCTAGTTCTGGACCTAGTTCACTGTGCATTAAAGCTATTTGTACCATTGAACCCACCTTTTAGATTATATATTCATTTGCATATGAGCACAAGGTAGACATATTTTTTAACTATGTGCTACTGTTGTATTTGCTGTTTTCAATGTGTATATGATTAGACAAGGTGTTTTGAAAGACATAAATCTCATTTTAGAGACTTGTCATATTGAAGAAACTTCTGTCACCAGATCTCACTTTTATATCCATCTTTATTGAATTTCATTTTTATTCATAAAATATCTAAATAAGAAACTGCCCACAGATTAAACTCCTAGGAAGATGGGAAAAGCTCAGATCTTTTTCAACAAACAGACTCTCGCTTGTTTTTCTCTGACAGGATACATCATGTTAAAGCGCCTCTTCACTGCCCTATTCACAGTCAGAAATGAAAATTTAAAAGCAAGTCTAAAACTGTTTAATAATCACACTCACAGACATTCTGCTAAGATTATCACGGCCACCACCATTTGGTGCAATTAACTATCCATATGTTGCAAACTATTATTAACTTTATCCCATGTGGAGAAAAATAATGGGATGCCTACTCAAAAGAGAAGGAAATGTATAACTGAAAGGCTGGGGTTTTGAATATATTTGGGCTATTGCTCTATGAGTAAGGGATTTTAACTGTAAATTTACCATGACTTTTGTTCAATCCTCTTCCCTTCTCTACTTACTACTATTTAGTACAGAAATGATTTTGAACACTTAGTTCTTTTTCCAGTTTTCTGAACAGCTCAGTCATAGCAAGGGTCAGCAAAACTACAACAGCAATGTGAAATAATCAGCAAATGCAGGGAAAAAAATGGATTGATACCAAATATCCCAACTTTAAGAGCTCTAGACCCTTTTTGCATTTTAAAACTAAATCCACTTGGCTTTCCTAATCTGCCTCCTATCATAAAAGTACTAAGCATCAAAATCAGAATTTGAACCCATCACTCTTCTAATTCTAGGAGTGTTCTTTATGTTCCTGATAACAGTTTTTTCAAGACATTGCCAAAGGAGCTCTCTGACATGTCTATTCAATTTCTAAAGTTTTTGAGTACAGACCATGATCTGCAAAAATATCTGCATTGAGAAACTCTGATTTCCTGAAATTAATGGCTTACTAGCTGGAGAACCTTTCACAAATATTCCATCCTCCTGTCATTCCTTTGCTGGCACCAACATTTTCAAGAATGTCCCAGGAATTCTGCACTTCTCTCTCTGCCTTCTCTTTGCCACACTTTCTATATTTCCTTTCCTCTCCTATCCCCTTTAAGATTACCTTCTTTTTTCTTATTGTTTTTGTCCCCCTTTACAATGTAATCTTCCTAAGGACAGTGATCATATTGCTCACTTATATTTGTATTTTCAGGACTTAAGATTTGGCACAAAGTCATACTTATAGCATATTTTATATGTCTACCTTGCTTTCCCATTACTTGGGATGGGAGACAACATTTTAAATATGGCAGTGGATAATTGTATAGAAGAATTTAAGACCTTTTCTCCTCCCTTCCCAATATGCTGTTAAACCATATCAGAAATGTATGCAATAGTAATTGTTTGACTTCCAGGATTAAATATGCTAAAATCTTTATTGATAATTGATATATTATTACTATTTGGTTTATCATATTTCAAATTAAGAACAAAGACCTAAGGAAATAGGTTATAAAAACAAGTAATAAAATTGACTTAATTGTCCAAGGTTTTATTAAGCTTCTACTATATTTGAGTTTGACAGCTCTTGTTGCTACTTGGAGTAAGAAGACCTGGACTTTTATCTATGTGACCTTGGCTACAGTATTTATTTTTCAGTGCCCCAGGAATCATCTTTTAGACTACAAATTCCAGAAAGAAATATGAATCTACATTGGTAGAAATGCTTCACTGGGAGTTTCTTTTGGTAATGAAAACATTTCTGATGTATATATATATATATATATATATGTATATATATATATATATATATATATGTTTGTGTGTGTGTGTCTGTGTGTGTGTGTGTGTGTGTGTGTACACATACACAAGACTCATGGTATGGTTAAAGAAACAAAGACAAAAAATAGAACAGCACCTGTACCTTCATGGTGAGTATAGTGAATTAGAGATGAATTTTGATTTGAGGAAGAGCACTGTCAGGAATATAAACCCTAATATAGTTGACATAAGATAATCAAAGGCAAGGTATTGAAATATTTCAAATTTTCATGATGTCAACTTGTATTGCTAGAATTCCTTTTTTATGGTTGTAAAGTTAAAGAAGTCTTCAGTGTATTCCCCTTTTTTATATACCTTCTCCTCTTGTCATATATAGAGGATGTTAGATATAGTTGGCGCAGTTTCTATTTACAAAATAAACAAGACTAGAGAAATTGGAAGTTACAAAAACTAAAATATTTTCTTATTTTAGAAAAAATGAAAACAGCCCTCATTTTATGCTGTACTTGGGACAATTTATTTTTTAAAACTTGTTCTTCCAATACAATCCTGCTAAAATATCTTATAATATGGAGGTATATAAAATGTTTATAACTTTTTTTTGCTTTTTTATTTTTCAAGGCAATGGGGTTAAGTGACTTGCCCAAGGTCACACAACTAAGTGATTATTAAGTGTCTAAGGCTGGATTTGAACTCAGCTACTCCTGACTCCAAGGCCTGTGAGCTATCCACTGTGCCACCTAGCTTCCCCAATGTTTAACTTTTAACCAGGAAGGGACAACCATTTGCTTTTGTAGTTAAAGAAACTGAGGGCCAGAAACACTGAAAAACTTGCCAAAATTCATAGAGGAACTAAGTGTCAGAAGCTGAATTTGGACCCAAATTCTCAAAATCAAAGCAAATGGTTTTTCCATAGCTGATTCTGGGTTTCTGGAGACTTTGCCAGAGGAATTGATACTGTAGTAAACAAAACTCAACTGAAGAGTAAATAAGTAAGATTAGTCTTCAGGGAATATTTTTTTTTTAATATTTGCAAGGCAAATGGAGTTAAGTGGCTTGCCCAAGGCCACACAGGTAGGTACTTATTAAGTATCTGAGACCCGATTTGAACCCAGGTATTCCTGACTCCAGGGCCGGTGCTCTATCCATTGGGCGACCTAGCCACACCTCAGAATAATTTTTTTAAGAATGGTTGTGGGGAATCATCGACTTTTTTTTTTTTTAGATTTTTGCAAGGCAATGGGGTTTTGTGGCTTGCCCAAGGCCACACACAACTAGGTAGGAATCATTGACTCTTATTTTTGAGTAAAATATATATGTTATGATGTTGATTTGAAGTTCTGTGCTTATGAGGTGACACGTATATTCTTCTATATGAAAAACAAAACTCTAAATATGACCTAATGTATTACCTTTCAACACTGTGCCAAGAATGCTCCCTCTCTCTTGATGGCTGTCATTGCTTCCCCACACCCTCCTATTGTAAACAAAGGATACAATATAAGTTAAGGACAAAGCCAGTCACATAACTTATTTTTTTTTAGATTCACTTATTTATTTTTATACTTTATTTATTTCTTCATCAACATAAAAACTAAGAGAAATGAATTTAAGTGAAGTATCATGATTGTTATAATATTGTGATGGATTTGTTTTCTTAAAGAAAGTATATCTTCCTTCTGTAATTATTGTCTATGTCCTTCCAGAAATCCTCAACAAATGGCTCACCCATTGTCCCAGAGTTGTTCCTCTAAATTTTTTAATTGATATTTTATTTTTCCAAGCACATCTTATGAAAGTTTTTCATCTTTCATCCATATACATATGCATACTTTTAAATTACAAAATTTCCTTCCACCCTCTCTTCCCAACCCCTCCATTCAGTGGGCAAACAGGTAAATGTACATAAACGTTTGTGTCAAATATGTTTATAGACTAGTCATATTTGATATGAGGAATTAGGATTAAGAGAAAGAGATAATTGAGATATTATTTAAAAAGTTAATGTAGTGGGGCAGCTAGGTGGCATAGTGGATAAAGCACCGGCCCTGGAGTCAGGAGTACCTGGGTTCAAATCCAGTCTAAGACTTTTAATAATTACCTAGCTGTGTGGCCTTGGGCAAGCCACTTAACCACATTTGAATTGAAAAAACCTAATAAATAAATAAACAAACAAACAAATTAATTAATTAAAATAAAAAAGTTAATGTAGTGTTTATCCATTCTATAGGGGTTTTTTTTGTTTTGTTTTGCTTTGTTTTTCTTCCTCTGGATGGGGATAGCATTGTCCAAAGCCATTGTAATAGGGTTGTCCTAGCTCTCTACACTGCTGAGAGGAGCTGCATCCATCAAGGTTGATTATATCATAATGTTGTTGTTGTTAATGTGTAGAATATTCTCCTTGTTCTGCTCCCTTCACTCAGCATCAGTTCCTGTAACTCCTTCCATTCTTCTCTAGAGTCCAACCATTTATTATTCCATAGTATTAATGTACTATAACTTGTTTAGTCATTCCCCAATTGATGAGCATCCCCTTGATTTCCAATTCTCTACCACTACAAAAAAGCTGCCATGAATATTTTGGAATGTATGGGAATTTTCCCATTTATTATGATTTTTCTGAATATAACCCTAGAATTGGTATTACTGGGTCAAAGGAGTGATCAGTTTTATTGCTCTTTGGTCATAGTTCCATATTGGATTCATTTACGACTTCATCAGCAATGCATCAAATGTCCCAATCTTTCTACAACCTCTCCAACATTATTCATTTTCCCCTTTTCTCATCTTAACCAAACTGATAGGTGTGAGGTGATACCTTACAGTTGTTTTAATTTGCATTTCTCTAATCAATAAAGATTTGGAGCATTATTTCATAAGATTATGTAGCTTTAATTTCTTCATTTTAAAAGTTTCTACTCATATCCTTTGACCATTTATCAATTGGGGAGTAACATAATATTTGCAAAATTAATGTTAAAATATGAAATTCTAAGATTTTTGAAAACAAAAGCAACACATTAGACAATGAAGGCAATGACAAGGTAGAACAAAACTTTCTTCCTATTAAGATTTGCTTGAGCACTCCTGCTACTATATATTGAGTCCCTGAAAATCCCTGTCCTTACTCTCTACTTTACCCCACACCAAGTCACACACACTCAGGACTTGGAAAAAATAACACAAGAACCGCATGTGTGTTGATCACCACCTTCCATGGTTAGCATTATAGTCATTATCCATCTTTCTCTTCTCCTTTCTTCTCAAATCATCGTGGATTTACCATTATTTCAACCTTCATTCCCTTTTGAAGTTCAATCTTTCATTAGCACAGTACAAAAGAGAGAAGTTAACATAGCTTGCTGAATTTTTATTTTTTGGAATGTGAATTTCAGAAGTCTTTACATAAAGTTTAAAAGCACAATGCATATTGTTTTAAAGCAAGAATTATTTGTATATTTTTTGTTTATACATGTACATAGAATATGTATGTAAATATATATGTTTGTATTTGTGTATGTGAAGATATTATTGAGGTTGAAAACTGAGTGGCTAGCAGTCTTACAGTAGTCTCAAAAATGACAATGAAATTATGAGGCAGTATAGATATTGGGGAAAAAGATAATATTCTTGGACATTCTGAATTTTAGATTCTCATGCAACAATCAAGTTTCAGTGACATAAAAATCAACTCTAAATAACAGAAAAAATATTAAATGCACATGGGTAAGATCAACCAAATAATAAAAATGAAAATACCACCTAAATTAATTTTTTAATAAAATTCCTACACATTCTAACAAAAATTCTTTAGAGAATTAGAAACAATAATAAAAATAATTAGAAGGAATAAAAGATCAAGACTATTATGGGAATCAATAAAAATATGAACGAAGGAGACACAGCAGAACTAGATGGTAAACTTTATTACAGAATGACAATCTTCAAAACAGTTTGGTTCTGGGTAAGAAATAGAAAAGGTGATTAATGGAAGAGATTAAATATTTAATATACAAAGGTAAATAAGCACAATAATCTAGCATTTAATAAACACAGATGAATCAACTGTTGAGATAATAACTACCTATTTAAGAAAAAAATCTGGGAAAATTGGAAAGAAGGCAGGTGGAAACTAGATGTAGGTCATCATTTCATACTGTAGACCAAAATAAACTTAAAATGGAGTTAGACATAAAATAAGCAAATTAACAGATAAAATTATATGTCAGATTTATGAATAGGGGAAGGGTTTGTGACAAAACAAATGGAGAGGTTAATAGGAGGCAAATGTTATTATTCTGATGTCATAAAATTAAAAAAATGCATAAATAAAATTAATTTAAGCAAAAAATAAAGAAAAGCAGGAAAAGGAGAGAAGCATGAAACTGCAAGTAGTTACTCTCATAGTGGTCTCATTTCTCAATAAGGGAGGAAAGCCAAATTTATAAAAAAAAAAAGAAAAAACTATTTCTCAATTGATAAATGAACAATGAATATATGAACATACAATTTTCAGAAGAAAAAAGATCAATACTACCAATAACAAGATCAAATAATGCAACAAATCACAATAATTAGAGAAATACAAATTAAAACACCGTGAGGTGTCAAATCTATAAAATTAACTAAGATTTCAAAAAGGAAATGGCAAATGCCAGGTGATGTCCAAAAATAGCAATACTGATGCGCTGTTGGTGAAACTAGAAACTGGTCCAACTGTTCTTTAGAACAATTTTAACTATGCTTCCAAATCAGTAAAACTGTCCATACCCTTTAAATCATGAATGTCATTGCTATATAACCCAACAAGATCAAAGAAATCAAAAGAGAACCATATATACACAAATATTTATAGCATCTCTTTAGAATGGTAGAAAAGAATTGGAAATTGAATGACATCAGAAATTGGGAAATGACTGAACAAATTATTGCAAATGTTTGTGAGGGAATACACTTGTGCTTTAAGAATTGATGAAGCATAAAGATTCAGAAAAAACTTCGAAAAATGTATATGAACTAATAAAGTGAAGTGAGAAAAACTAGGAGAACAATAACAATATTGTAATGAAAATCAATTCTTAAAAAATAGCATCTCTTATCAATACAATGATTCATACCTGTTCCATGATCAATGTTCATGACAAAAAATGTTGTCCATCTCTAGAGATGGAATTAATGAGCTCTCAGTGCAGAAAGAAGTATATTTTTCTCTTACTTTATTTTTTCCAGAGCATAGCTATTATAGAAATGCCTTGCATGACTTCATATTTATAATGAGTAACATATTACTTTTATTCTCAATAAGTAATTCAAGGGAAAAATTGGAAATGAATATAAAAATAAACCAATTTTAAATTTTACATTACTCTAGATAGTATATATATGATTTTCTTTACTGAAGGTATTTCAATTTTCAATAGGTTCAATGTCTCATGATAATTTCAGTATATGTGCATATGTAATAGAAATTTTTATGTATGTATATACATACATATGTATAATTTTTTTATAACTCAGTGATATTTAATTACATGCATGTACCAAAATTTACTTAGCCATTCTACTATTGATAAGCTCTGTTCTATTTATTTGTTACCACAAAAAATACTGCTATAATATTTTGTTGTGCACAGATCTTTATTTTTACTAGTTACTTTTGGAATAACTGGGTTAAAGATATTGTATGTTTTAATACTTTTTACATAATTCTAAATGGCTTTTCAAACTTATTACAATTTATAGTTCTAGTAGTACATTAATATTCCCATTTTTCTATATACAGTCAGCATTGAATTTTCATATTTTATCATTTTAGTTTTTTGAATGTGATTTCAAAACTATATGCTTTGATTTACATTTCTCTTTGCATTTGTGATTTGGAGACTCCATTCATAAAATTTTAATAGTTTACAATTCTCTAATTTTTACAGATGAACAAATCAAGGTTCATGGTTCTTACGATATTTTAGAAGCTCACACAGATAACAAATAACAGGAAAACAGTTAACTGATTCCAAATTATAGTGTTCTTTCTGACTGCAACTTATTTTCTCTACTTCAGAATCACATTGAAAAAATAAATGCTTATATAACAAAAATCTTTACAAATCACATAAATATTCATTGAAAGTTAAAAGAAATATTTCTGACTCTTACTCCAAAAAATATATACTACTAACGTCTTTTTCAGTTATTGATGAATAAATTATATTCTTCATAACTAGGTGACAAATTTCAAAATATCCATTTATTAAATTATCTTAAGAGCAGCCTAAAAGTTACACTCTCCACAAAATTTGGTACAATTAGTAGTTTTAAAATCTGATTGCTGGTTTGTTTACCACAATCATCAAGAGAACATCATCCCCCCTCCCCACTGGAACAGTTGAATGAGCTTATTTTTAAAAAATTTAGTATGTCTCTGGACCCTTTCATTTGTTTTTTAAAAAAAGATAATACTATGCTACAGTAGTTAAATGCTGCTTAATGTGGATTAATTTTCAAACAGTTATAGATAAGGTGTGTCAGTATCATGCTGCTCATATTTAATAGCTTTTGGGATATGGGGATCTCAGATCCCAGTGGGTCCTCTTTTGAAGATTTAAAAATGTTAAGTTTTTTAAAGAGCAAAACAAGATTCAAGAAATATGATCTCCAAACAACAGGAGGGTTAAATAAATTAAAACATTAAGTAAAGGAATCCGTCCCCTAACTGGGAGGAGATTTAAAAAAAAATTATTCTTTTGTCTATCTTGTGTTCAGAAAAAATAAGATGTGAAAAAATCTGTAGATGGAAAAAAATTATTCTAATTAACATTATTATTTACCATAAAATGACTCAATACCTTTTTACCTTATCATTGTCATGTATTGTTTTTACTTTGACTTCATAGAAATAGAAATTTTAATTCATTTGTTAAACTTTTTCCATCTATGCATCAGAGTTCCTCAAAATTGTTTTCTTCAAGAAGTCTCAGGACGTACACCCACTAACTTGCTGTTCCTTTTTCAATTCTAATCTCTCTGAATTCTAATGAATTGGGGAAATGCCATTAAAATCACAGGTGGCATTCTAATGATCCATATATTTTATCTTTTTTTGAAATGTGTATTACCTACAGATGTAAAACATGTTAAAAGGCATGCATTTCAGTCATAGAATTATACACACCTCTCTATCTATATCTATATCTATATCTATATCTATATCTATATCTATATCTATATCTATATCTATATCTATATCTATATCTATATCTATATCTATATCTATATCTATATCTATCTATATCAAATATATCTATATCTATATCTATAACTATCTCTATCTCTATCTCTTTTTCTATCTCTATCTCTATCTCTATCTACACAGATCCATTTATAATAGCACTATTATGTAGGCAGGTTAAGCAGGGTGACACAAATGGTAGTGTTGAACAATAATTTTGACAGGTTTCTTCATTAAATATAAAAACTGGAATGAACAAAAGTGTGCATATGTAGTTTAGAGAGTAAATATTGACTATAATAGGTCTCTTTCCCATTGTTGCCAATCACAAAGTTGGGAAGGGAAAAAAAGTTTAGAATGCAAGTCAATTTTATTCAGGCCATTGGACATCCAACTCAGCATGATTTTTCAATTTTATAAACAGTGGGAGGCTCAACAAGAAACAATGAGGGAAAACAGAACCATGAAATCAGTGAGCAAAGTAATTGTCTGATTCTTCTGCCATTTAATTTCAAATTAAAGTGCTCTTAAAAATCAAAGCAGTCTGGAAATTCAAGGATTTCTAACTTCCATTGCACTGGCAATATATTTAATCACTGAAATGCTTCATTTCATGTATTATCTATGATAAAATTTCTGTTGAATTTTTTATTCTTGTTTGCATTTCAAAGTTCAACTTATTATCAGAATTTTTATATTTAATCTTTTCTTTTCCAAATCCCATATGAAATTTGTTATCACTTAGTGGAACTAAATTTGTTAGTAATTTTCTCCAGAGCTATGTTAGCTCTGTGAAAAGAGTAAGCTATTAATTTGATTCTGGCTAGATGGTGCTTTTTGTTAGGGTTATGTGTTTTAAAGTGTATAGTTAACCCAGTTGTGAATGATAGTAATGATTGAGATGTGAGGCAAATGATTCAACTGCTTGACTTTGAGGGTTTTCAAAAGCTCTCTTAAGTATAAAGTAAAATATCAAAACCCCTAATCAATTCCTTTTTTGGATAGATGATCATGGCATACAGATGAATGCATTCTTGAAAGCTGTGTTAGTGAAATATAACCATCAGGATGCCTAGTCAAAAAGACTTAAATTATATTATTTCATATTTTTTATGTTCACTTAAGTAATAAGTACATAATCAATGTTTAAACTTTAACACTTCAAGTAATCTATTTTTTCATACATGTTGGTCTTCCATCTATAAAACCTTAGAAAACAAGATCAATTGGAAAAAATCAAGAAAAGGAAGACTGATATTAAAGAGGATCAGGAATGTCCTCTATTATCTGTATTTTAGATGGGATTTTGAAGGAAGTGAGGAAAGAAAGATAAGGAAAGAGAAAATTCTAGGAAAGAGGGATAGCCACTAAAACTACCCAGAGTTATTTCAACAAAAGGAGCGACGTGGATAAATGAATTGACTAAGAAATACTCTGTCTATCAGACCTATGGAAAGTGGATAAATTTATGAGTAAATAAGATTTAGAGCATATCATAAACTGCAAAATGAATGATTTTGGCTATATTAAATTAAAAAAGGTTTTGCACTAATAAAATCAATGCTGCCAAAATTAGAAGGGAAGCAGAAAGCTGGGAAGCAATCCTCACAACTGGGAATTTTGATAAAGGTCTCATTTCTAAAATATATAGAGAACTGCATCAAATTTATATGGTTACAAGTAATTCTACAACTGATAAATAGTCAAAGGATATGAATAGACAGTTTTCAAAAGAAGAAATTACATATATAATCATATGAAAAATGCTTCAAATCATTATTGACTAGAGAAATGAAAATTAAAACAATAATGAGGTATCATCTCTCACCCATCAGATTGGCTAAGACCACAAAAAGGGAAATGATCAATATTGGAGAGAATGTGGGAGTTTTGTGACATTAATGCATTGTTTGTGGAGTTGTGAATTGATCCAACCATTCTGGACAGGAATATGGAACTATGCCCAAAGAGCAATAAAACTGTTTATACCTTTTGACTCAGATATTCCAATTCTAGTCCTATATCCAGAAGAAATCATAAAAAATGGGAAAAGGACCACATGTTCCAAAATATTCATAGCAGCTCTTTTTGCATTGGCAAAGAACTGGAAATTGAGGGGATACCCATCAACTGGGGAATGGTCAAACAAGTTATGGTACATGAATATTATCGAATATTATTGTTCTATAAGAAATCATAAATGGTTGAACTCTAGAGGAGTATGGAATGACTTAGGGGATCTGATGCTGAGCAAAGGGAGCAGAACCAAGAAAACAATGTACACATTAGCAATAACATTCTGAGATGAATGACCTTGATGGAAGCATCTCCTCTCAGCAGTTCAGAGAGCTGGGACAACTGTATTAGACCAGCTATGAATAGTTATCCCTATCTAGAGGAAGAAAAACAAAATAAAATAAAACACACACACAAACACACACACACATACACACACACACACACACACACACACACACACACAAACAAACAAATCAGCCCTTCAGAATCTGATGAACACTTTATAAAAATGGTCTCTTATGAATCTCTTTCCTTTAATCTTATTTCCGCAAACTGAAATTAACTAATGTGTAAACATGTTTATCAAAAATATGTCTTTGACTCTTCACTGATAAGGGGAAGGGGGTGAGAAGGTAGGGTAGAAGGAAATTTTTTAACTTACAAATATACATGTGCAAATGGATGAAAATAAATGAAATTTAAAAAAAAGAAAATTACTAGAGTCAGGAACGTGAATGTCTTGTGCAAGGAATAGTAAGGTCAGTATCAATGTATAACACAGTCTGTGTTGGGATTGGGGGGGTAAGGAGTAGGGAAGGAGAGAAAGTTATAAGAAGCCTGGGAAGGTAGGAGTAGATCAAATTATGAAGAACTTTTAACATCAAACATGTGAAGTCTTATTTTATCTTGGAGGGGATATGGAACAATTGAAGTTTACTGGATAAACTAAAAACTTAAATGATGTCATCTTGTATCTATACTTAAATCTATACTTAAATAATCTACACTTAAATTTTTATCTATACTTAAACAATCCATCTGATGAAAGAAAATGAAGAGTCAAGAAAAGCCTGTTGATGAGTGTGAAAAAGAAAAGTATAAAATCTGTCTAGAAGCTTACCAAAACAGAGAAACAAAATCCTAACATCTTGACAATTTCTCCCCCCATTTTTTGGCAAATGGAAAGAGAAGAAATAGGAGTAATGGCAAATTTTATATTCTTCTGCTCAAAGATCAACAAAGATTATGACTGTAGTCATGAAATTACAAAAACACTTTTCTTTTCTTGGAAAGAAAGCTGTGGAAAATCTGGACAGCATCCTAAAAATCAGATAATGACATATAGTCAAAACTATGTTTTTTCCAGCAGTAATAAATGACAGTTGGAAAAATAAGAAAGTGGAACATTGCACAATCAACACTTGAATAATGGTTTCATAGAAGACTTTTGAGAATCCCTTGGACAGCAAAGCAATCAAGTAGTCAATACTTAAAGAAATTAATTTATACTATTAATTGAAGTCAAATACTGCTGTTTGCCCACAAAATGAGAAGACAAGGAATTATGGAAAAGTCCTCAGTGATGGCAAAGACTGAAGGCAAAATGAAAAGGGAAAACCAGACAATGAGATTGATAGATAATGTCATGGAAATAATGAACATTGATTTCGAGGGAATTTGAGAGATTGTGGAGGATAGAAGAGTCTGATGTGCTAGGGTCATTTGGATCAGGAAATGTCAGTCATGATTCAACAACAACAATACAGATAATTTGTATTTAATCAATGGTTATCTTTCAACACTTCTGGTAAGTTCCCAGTATTTCTTTTTCTTTGTGTTGTCACTACTTAGTATGATATGCACTTAATGATTGTTTTTTCTTTTGTTTTTTTTCATCTATATCTAAATAGAATAAGAAAGAAAAACATGGATAATAGATATTCTATGAAATGTTGTGTCTAACTCTGTGACCCTCATTGTTTAATTTGGATTGGGTCACTTGGGTAACATAATAACATATCGTTCATTCCTCTATGGAATTATAGAATGAATTTTAAAATGTACATAAATTGTATAATTAGTATTTCATTAATATTGTTTTCTATATGACTGGTATAAAATAGTTTTGCTTCATTGTGTAAAATCTTTCAAAAGCTCTGCAAAGGTATAAAGGTAATAAAAATTTGGGCATAATTAAACAGAAGAAAACTTTGGGCTTGAAATTTCTTTGGAATTAAAGGTTTGATTTCATAAGTATTTTTTTAATCATGAAAAGATTAATTACAGGTGCATTTTGCTGCCAGAAATATTGTTTGTAGTGACTGAAAGAGCATTTGAATCAGAGAGATACGTTGAATAATATGTTAGAAAATATGGAAACACAAAAAAGTGTCCTTAAAAGTATCAATGACATATGCTATATGACTGAAATTAATTCATCATAAAACATACTACCTATAAAGAATAAATAAAAAGATAACATAAACTGATTGCTATAGTAATATTTCCAAATCCTTTTACAGCAATAAACCAAATATATAGCCAATAAAGCATAGTTTGATTTTCCAGGGCTACCAAAGAACAACAACAAGAAAATAATAATTATCACACGTAGTTACGTGTGATAAATATCACCTGATATTTTCTTATCATTGGACAAAGCTTGCATTTCTCAAAAAATCATATACTTCCTGAGGTAATGCACAACACTATTTCAATAATAATGATATTCTGAGTTGAACATTCCAACATGTAGAGTGTTTTCCATGCACATTACAGATATTATTTTAATTGAACTACACAATCACACTATAAGGTCAAGCCAGGCTGAATATCTCTGTTTTTCTTGACATTAAGATAAAACAATTTGACTCAGTTCTTCAAAAAAATGTCGATTTGATGGCAAAATTAATCATTTATTTTTGGAAGATAAATTAGAAATCATCAGTGCAATATTGTTTCATAATCTTCAGCCACCTACTTTATCACTTCATAGATAGTAGAGCTGAGAAACAAAGAATTGAGAGTATGATTTCAGAATTAAATCAATAGCAAAACAAAGAAAATGGAATTTGAACTTAATTTCCTCCAACAACACATGTAGTAGTCTTTCTATATCACTTAGCCATCTTTTCCAGTGCAGCTCTTTTGAATCCAGATCTATTTCATCTTCAACTCAATAGCTGTATATTGATGGATAATAAAAACATTGTCAAATATTTTATATATATATATGTATATATATACATATATACATATATATATATATATAAAATGTATGTAACACAATCTCTGAATTAAAACTTTTGAAAGCTGAAAATGAGAGCACAAGATATTCTTGCCAAGTTATATTTGGCAATATGTGGCCCATTGGCTGACAGTTCATGTTTCCATCTGTTAAATTAATTCCTCCTATTTCTTCATCATTTCTTTCTGAAAGAAAAAGATTTAAGATACTGATGGGTCTAAAATGAACCATGGTGACAGATGTCAAGAAAAATTATTTTTATGCTTTAAGTTGACAAATAGGCTCCAAATTCATTTTAAAAAAATAAACTAATTTAGATGCAAAGGAGACAACTTTCACCTCCTTTTATCATTAATGATACATTGGTAAATTATCTCTTTATTTTCACTTTTTTCTCAAATACATTTTCTAAAATATCTATCCTAGAGTTGCTTCTTTTCAAGACTGCAACTAATAATATCCTGATAGCCAAGTTTATTTTATAACATCAGTTCTTTCTGAATTTCAGTCAAAGCTTAGAATTCAAAATTTTAATTACAAAACACCTATCAGTACAACTATCAGAGATCTCTTTACTTTATTCACAAATCTAAAAACAAAGAACAAAGATCAACACATATTAACTTCATTGCACTCAGTAGAAATCTCTCAAATTTTATAAGTTGATCATTTTAAAGAAAATAAAAAATTGTTTTCCTTTTGAGGTATCTTAATATATTCAAAGGATAACTAAGTGGCGCAGTGAATACAGTTCTGAGCCTGGAATCAGAAAGACTCATCTTCTTAAATTAAGATTTGACCTAAGAAACATACTGAGTAAGTTTCTTAACTCTATTTAGTTCAGTTTCCTTATTTTTAAAAAGAGTGGAAGAGGAAACTGGTAAACCATTCCTCTATCCTCACAAAGTAAATCCCAAATGAAGTCACAAAGAGTCAGGCATTATTGAACAATATTGATATTTAAAAGGCCTTTTACCTTCAATTCTCATTGATTCTCAATTAATGCTAGTTCCTGACACTTTGATCTTGTCTCACTATCATTGTGCCCAGATAGACCATGATAGATCCTTACCTTCTCAGAAATACAGTGGTCAAAGACAATTCCAAAAGACCTGAGAGGGAAACTGCCATCCATATTCAGAAAAACAACTTTGGGATTTCAATGTAGGTCAAATAATATTATTTTCACTTTTTAAATATATATATATATATATATATATATGTATGTATAAATATAAACTATGTCCCATTACTTACTATCATAGAGTGGGTGGGAGAAGGAAAGTATAGGGCGAGAAAACTACAGAAATGAATGATGAAAATTATCTTTATATATAATGGGAAAAATAAATAAATATATTTGAAAAAAATGTTTTGCTAATATCTACCCTCTCACAATCATTTATATAATGATCAATAAACTAATGGATATATTTGACATCTGTTATTCAAAAGGACCTTTTATAAGTCATTTTTGCAATTTTGAAGAATCTCTTCATAATGAAAAAGTTATTCCCCAACATTTCTGTAGTGTTCAATTTCTTACATGAAAAGAGAAAAAGAAATATTCTATTTGTGTCAAAAATAAAAAAGGATACAGAATTTTTGTGACATGGAAAATATTTACCAAATATTCGATCCAATAGTATTGTCTCTTCAAATTTATTCCCCTTGACCATTTTCAAAAATGATGTTATTGATATTGAACAGTTAGTGTGACATTTTGGAAAGAGCGCTATGCTTTGAATTAGAATTTCCACTTGGTTAAATTCTTGTTTTGACAAAATGTGAGCATAGATAAGACACTTAACTTCTCTGATTGTCTGCAAAAAAGAAATCTAATGATCCTTGTACCATCTACCCCATTATGTTCTTCTGAAGATCAACAGAGATAAAAGATGTGAAATATTTTGACACTTTTCAAAGCATTATATGAATATGTTATTGCTGACAATCTTCTGGAAGGGTAAAGATAGAAATGATGAAGGGAATAACTGCTTACTTAATGTTGTTGATGTTTAAAGTTTCAAATCTATGGTTTAATACAATCACCTATTTATTCTTAAACTGCGTTATCATTTTTGAATTTCCAAATATTATCTCTGTATTGTTTATCTTCTTTTTATTGATAGGAATTCACTTTTGTGAAAAATAATTTCTTAATATGTCTAAAAAGAATTTCTTTATTTTACTATCCTTGCTATTCTGATTTGCTTGTTTACAGGTATCAAAGAAAGTACGTGTTAATGTTTAGCTAAGTGCGTCAGTCTGGTTGTTCAAATTTCAGATTAAATCCTTATCCCTCAGTTTATTTTTAAAATCTAAAGTGGTAGTTTTTTATGGTGTTGAATTGATGTCCCTGAGGATATTTTTCTAAAATCATAGAGAAAGAGGAGAAGCAGAAAAAGATTCTGGCAAGCCTAAATGACATCTCTGATATTTAAATTTAGATCAGTTTAATTTAAAAAATTATTAGAATTGCACAGGATTGCAGAGAAGGAACAATACTTCTCACCTTTAAAAAAATTCTTATTACTTACCAGACCCTAGAAAATACCAATCATTTTCATTTATTCTTTAAATTTCTTTAATCATTTTTTTCCCAAAAATGTTTTAGTGCAAATAGAAAATAGTCTCATTCTTTTAGCTTTGGTTTGAGGCACTGTGAGGCAATAAAATACAAGGAAAATATCATTGTTCCTGATATTAGGAGACTAATGGTCAAATCCATAAATGTATGTATTTATGTATGTATGTATGTATGTATGTACCCATGTAGATATGTACCCATGGAATAATCACTTAACCTGCCTAGGTCCTAGATTCCTCTTTTGCTAAATGAGAGGGAGTAGAAGAGATGATCTCTGAGGTCCTATGAACTTTAAATCTATGATTCTGTGACCTGGCTAGCAATTTTCCACTGAGTAGAAGAAGAATTTGATTGTGTTCAAGTATTATTTTGACAAGTCCACTTGTCAAAAGCTTTTCTACAAGATTTGTGATTTTATAAATATGATTATTCATTCCTTTTCATCCAATTCCATTTTTGTTCATAACAGCAATAACAAATAGTCTGTAGAGGATTATATCCATTTTTAGAGGGCTCTTATTATTAAGTGTTTCAATAAATGATGAATATAAGCATAGTACACGAATTGTTCATCTTTTATTTTTTCAAATTGATACATAGATTATTCCATATTTCTCAAATGATACCCTATTCAAGAAATCATTGACAACAAGCTTTACCTTTCTTGCCTCTATCCAGCAACTCTATATTACCTTTTTGCAACTCCAGAGAATTCAGTTTTGCAAATACTGTGATGTTTCATGATTTTCAGTCATTGACTGTCACTGAGAATATTTTGAAGTTAGGGTTTTAGTATCAAGGAACAGCTGTGGATGATTGAGGGTGCTATGAAATTCTTTAAGTAAAATTCAATCTTTTTTCTTTAACTCAATTATGAGACCAGCTCAATAAAAAAGAAAAAATAGAAAAAGTAAAAAGATGAATTCAAAAAAACCAAAAATTGCGCAGAAATAGAGAAAGTCTCTATTAATTATATAATATTTTATCAAAAGTCCATTGAATATGTCCAAAGTATAGATATTTTAGGCAGGTAATAAAAATTCACAATTTACTGGAATTAGAATGTAATGGTATTTTTTAGGAAGAACCTCAACAACTAGTAATAATCATAATAATAATGATGTTTGTCCTTCTTCATTCTCGAAGATACTTTATCAGGGAGGTGATACCATGACAAACACATAAATTGGATTTCAGTCGGGGGCCTGCTGTGCTAAGTCACCAGCCTCATTTTCTCCTCCAGAGACATCTAGATCCACTGAACAGATATGATTCAGAATGTCTGGTGATGGCCCTGGATTCAAGGCAATCAGAGTAAAGTGACTTGCCCAAGGTCACACAGCTAATAAGTATCAGAGGCTAGTTTTGAGCTCCTGCCATCCTGATTCCTAGACCCATGTTCTATCTACCATACCATCTAGTAATTACAAAACAATATTTGTTTATTCCCACTGAATTAATATAAACATTTTTATTATTTTAGGTAATCTCATGAAATATACAAAATACTCTTGTGACTGTGGAATGCATTATTCATATGTGATGGTTAGGTTATTTTAGTAAATTTTTTGAGTTTAAACATAATCTTATTTTCTGTAGTATTTTTAAAAATATATTGAGTACTGAAGTTATTCTCTTATTACTCATAGCAATAACTTTCTACTGTAACTAACAAAAACTTCTAAATTCATTGATTCAAGTAAAATTTGAATATTTATATCTACTATATAGTGATCAACCAATTAATCAAGCAAGAACCATTAATTATGTATATTATGTTCCATGCACCAATCAAGGCACTGTGCATAAAAATAAAGCAATGAAACGATCTCTTCCCTCATTATTCAGCAAAATCTAGCACCTCAAATAGCATCTGTCATGTAGTAGACTTTTAACAAATGCTTGCTTACCTGATTACTCTCATGGGGAAACTACAAATCCATATGTATGAATAAGGTGATTTGTGGTGGTAGAGAGAGTAAAGGCAAGGAAGACATAGTACTTAGAGGACTTAGGAAAATTTCATGTAGATTTTAGAATTTTAATTTTGAAGAAAGCAAAAAATTCAAAGAGGCAGTATTGAGGAGAGAGGAGATTCCAGGTATAGTTAACAGAGCATCAAAAATAATGGAATTTGGAGATGAAGAATAAGAAGGCTAGAGTGTAAGGGATATTCAAGGAGGATAAGTATCATTGTCACAAGGGCTTTCTGGGTCCTTTTCAGGACTGCTCATTCATCTTTAATGTTCTCTTGCCATTCAGCTTTATCTTGTGGCAACAAGAAGCAGTAGCATTTGCAATAGCCACATCCCTGGTATAACCATCTTTACAGATGGGCTAAACCTGGTTAAGGATAACTGATGAGCCTCAAAGCCATGGGTGATTTGGAGGTTGTTTACCCCCAAAATGAAAAGACTTTCCCATCACATCCAAATAGCAGCCCTAAGTGAAATAAGGCTGGAAATGAAGTCCAGCTCAACAAAGTCAGAGTTGAATATACATTTTTCTGAAAAATGATGGGGGAGCCTTGTCAAACTGGCAGAATTTTCATAATCAAATCTAATCTAGTTATTCTGTGTGCTTCATTAATGAAATGGACAGGCACATGATAATTCAATTGCTACTTGCAGAAATGTGCCACATCATCATTATCATTACATATGCTCTCACCATGTTGGATACTGGTGAGGTCAAAGAAAAACTTTATGAAGATAGAAACCCTCATTATCACTGCATTGAAAGAAGATGAGTTTGCAATTCTGGGAGACTTTCATTCCAGAATAAGCACAAACTATCTGACATAGTAAGGGATACTTGGAAGGAATGGAGTCAAAAACAGCAACAGCAATGGGCAGTTACTTGTAAAGACTTGGACATGATTTTCTCATCACTGATATTTCATTTACTTTTTCAAGAATATAATGTTGTAGTTAATATTATCATTGAATATACTTTGTTACTGTAAGGAGAAAAGAAAGACTGGATGTGAGTGAGAGTGATGAAGATGATGTGTGGCACATAGTATTGGACCAATAATAGACTTATCATCTCCTAGCTAAATGTATGTAATAAAAAAAAAAACCAAACACCCAGACCCAAGGCATGATGATTACCAAATCCAACAGATTAGAGCACTTCTCCACATGTGAACATTTTATTGCTGATTTGGAGAGAACACCAAACTAACAAAGTTGCTAACAGCAGAGCAGAAAAGGAGTGGGCAGCTTTCAGAGATTTGATATATAGCACCACCTTTACTCATTTGGTGCAGAACATTGGCAAATGTCAGAATTGGTTGATGTAAATGTTGAGGAAATTTAGTCATCCTGCAGAGATGAAATACACATTTCCATAGTTTGCTCAACAGATAATCATCAACAAATGTTGAAGCTATTGATTGTATATTTCATGTAGAAGTTACTCTTTCTAGCTGAAATTCCAGCTGAAGATGTTTTGAATCCATGAGGATTCTATTGTGCATCAATGTGTCTGATACTAATTATATTTCTTTTTTGTTTCATTTTAATTGATGTTTTATTTTTGAAATACATGTTATGAAAGGTTTTCAACATTCATACATATGCAAATATATATTTTTTAGTTACAAATTTCATTCCACTCTCCCTTCCCACCCCCTCCCCTCAGCTGTGAAGTCAAGTTAATATTATACATACATATTTGTGATAAACATGTTTGTAGATTAGTCATTTTTGGTATGAGGAATTGGGATTAAGAGAAAGAGATACATAAGAGATTTTTATAAAGTGATCATCAAATTTTGAA
The DNA here is from genome assembly GCF_037893015.1 of Macrotis lagotis. Taxonomy (NCBI): domain Eukaryota; kingdom Metazoa; phylum Chordata; class Mammalia; order Peramelemorphia; family Peramelidae; genus Macrotis; species Macrotis lagotis. The sequence goes on along the minus strand of NC_133660.1, from coordinate 152,936,797 downwards.
AGGTTTGCTTATTCTATTTCAACTACTATTTAGATGGTGTTGGTCCACTTATTCAGATAAGAGTTTACTGAAATCTTTGAGCAACAACTAGGGAGGTGGGTGGGGTGGGAAAGATTCTCTCTTTTAGTTATCTTGCCAGAATCCTCCTCAATCAGTACTTGTAAATAGTCATCTACCTGAGAGCAAGTGTAGCTTCATAAAGGTCTGAGGAATGGTTGATGGAGTGTTTATTGCTTGATAACTCCTGAAGTAATGCTAGGAGCAGAATAGAGGGTTATGTCCAATGTTCATTTAATTAACCAAGGACTTTGATTCTGATGGTAGTGAGGATCTATGCAATTGTGATGGAGTGAAATCATACTTTATGCTGGTTACTGTGCTTTTTGGCAAAATATTTGCAGGTATGTCAGATGCCTTTAATGAGAATGAAAATGAATTTAAGGTCAATTTACCTTAGAACTGTTAAATTATTTAACTTGAAAAACCTACTAGCCAATACTAAAGTGGAGTGACAAGTGATATGTGGCTTTTTGTTCATAGATGATTATGCCTTCAGGGAGTTTCTGAGATTGAGATGCAACAAAGTATAGATCAATTCTCTGCTGCTTATTTAACTTTTGGCTTAACAATGACCACCAAGAAAACAGGTTTGCCAGCCTCAAAATATCCATATGTTACAACTAATGGAGAAATTTTGAATGTCATGACTAAATTCACTTAGCTTGGTAGTGTATTTTCCAGGGATGTATACATAGACAAAGAAGCTGGCACATTCATTGCTAGAGCTAAGTTTAGTATTTGGGAGATTCTGAAAGAATATATGAGAGAGAGGAGGTTTTAGGCTGCTTTTTCAATTAAAGATCTACATATAATGATTGTGCTGATGTCATTGTTTTATGCCTGCGAAACACAGACAGTTTGCTAGTGCCATGCCAAAAAATTGAACCCCTTCCATTTAAATAGTCTTAGGAAGATTCTGAAGTTTACCTGGCAAGATAAGGTACTGGACACTAAACTACTTTCTCAAGCTGGATTGCTGTGCATTTAAACTCTACAGCAGAGAGTAGAACTCTGATTGACTGGCCACATTATCAGAATGAAAACATTTATTTACTTAAAAGACTATTTTCTGAAAATATTGCCCAAGGCACTTACTTACCTAAAGGTCAGATGAGTACTCAAAGTATCTCTAAAGAACTTTCATATTGTCATGAGACTTGGTAGACACTGGAAAAGAATTTTCCAAAATCACCTGCATTAAAGAAGGTGCTGTGCTCTGGGAAAAAGCAGAATTGAGGTAGTTCAAAAGAAATGTAAGCTGCGCAAATTTAGAGATATCTGGAAATAAATGGTCCATTTGAATATTTGGGTCTGCTCTGTGGAAGAACCATTAGAGTTCATATTGTTATGATCAGACACAATCAGATACAATGAACATTAACCTTGATATTGTGCCATTATTTTGGCCATCTTTGGACATGAAAGACAAAAGTAGTCTATTTTCTCCAGACCTTGGAATGCTTAAGTGGGAGTAATTCACAATAAGGCTATATATGGAAGTTGGAAGCTGGCTATGAATGTTTTTAAATGCCAGCTACAGGAATTTATCTTTACTTCCAGGGTCCCTAGTGCATATTCAGTCAGGAAGCAACATGGTCACACCTAAGTTTTATGAGAATCACGTTAACAGCTATATAGTACATGAATCAGAAACTTGATACAGGGAAACATATTTGAAGACTATAATGATAGTACAGTTGAAAAACAATGTTGGTCTAAACTAGGATGTGAATATAGAGAGGCAGATGTGAGAGATGTATAGATTGAAAGAATCAAAATTTATCAATGATTGAATATGTGTGGGGTATATAAGAATTTGGGGAAAATGATTTAAAACTTTGGACTAGTTCATTTTTTTGGATTTTTGTTTTTAGATTTTTTTAAGGCAATGGGGTTAAGTGGTTTGCCCAAGGCCACATGGCTAGGGAATTATTAAGTGTCTGAGGCTGGATTTGAACTCAGGTACTCTTGACTCTAGGAACAGTGCTCTATCCACTGCGCCAGCTAGCCACCCAGGACTAGTTGAGTTTTAAAAGAAATACTGATTTAAAAGAAATTCATATGTCTAATAGGGAGTGAGAAATGTAAGACCATAGTTCAGAAAAGAGATTAAAGTTAGACAAATAGATCTTAGAATCATCTAAAAATAGATAAAATATGTTTAGATAAAGAGAAATTGAAGATTCAAAATAGGGGAAAGGGGAAAAATTTTTGGGCAAAATTCATTGAATAAACCAAAGGAAAATGGATACAAGTTGCTTTTAGAACCCTTGCCTTTGGTGATATAAAATATCACCTCTTGATCAAAGATTAATGTAAAGAGGAAATAACGAGGACAGATTGTATGACATTTTGAGGTATAGAGAGAAATAAAAACAGAACTCTTAACAACTTAACATTACTTTTTTCATTTTGTTTCTTTTTACAAGGCAATGGGGTTAAATGACTTGCCCATGGTCACACAACTAGCATTAAATGTCTGAGGCTGTGTATGAACTCAAGTCTTCGTGATTCCATGATCTATCCACTGTTCCACCTAGCTGTCCTGTAGTCTATTTTTAAATAAAATAGCATGCAATAACTTCAAGGAAGAGGGTTAGTAGAGGGGATTAGGTAAGAGACTTGAGAGAAAATCATTGTGTAAGCAAAAATATTGCCTTGCTACAGTGTGAGTCTAAATTTTATTTTGGTCTCAGTACAGTTACATGACTTCCCTATAAAAAATAAGTAGGAGAAGAGAAGGAAAATTTTATCACAGTGGAATGTTACAAGGCACAAGCCTTGATAAAATTTATATAGTAGTCAAGGTATTTAGAGTAAAGGATAATGTTACATGCAAGGATTTGGGCTAACTTCTCTGTAAAAGCAAAGCTACTAAAATCTTTGGACCCTACTCTAAGTTTTTTTTTGCAATGAAAAATGGGAAAGTTACTTTATATGTAAAATATTCAGTATTATAGAGTAGTTTTTTATGTTTAGTCTGTAAGCTGGTTGATATTGCCTCACAGAGGAAGTCGAAACAATTTCTAAAGTAAATAAACAAAGTCATGAAGAAAAAACTGCTCCTTTGAAGTCAATTCAATTCATTTCACTTAATTTCAATAAACATTATTAAGTATCAAATATCTGTCAAGTAAAAGATGATGTGATCATTAGAAAGTTGATCTTGCAGTCAGGAAGACCAGAGTTCAAGTCATATATGTAATAAAGAAAGATACTTTCTTAGTGCTCCAAAAACTCCCTGTGACTAGTTGCAAACTATTTGCTATTAGAGGTGAGAGTCCTTAATCAATAAAGTCACAGGTTCAGACAAATGTACCAAGTGCTATTCTAAAAATTTGGTGTAAAAGATCAAAAATAAGCAGTTTCAATCCTCAATGAGCATGATTAATGGGGAGAAACTTCTTGCATTTAGGAGAGGCAGTAGGATCCACTGGATGGAAGCAATTGAAATGTCTGAATTCTAGCTCTATCATTTTGCTGATTTTTTTTGCAAGGCAATGGGGTTAAGTGACTTGCCCAAGGCCATACAGCTAAGTAATTATTAAGTGTCTGAGATGGGTTTTGAACTCAGGTACTCCTGACTCCAGGACTGGTGCTCTATTCACTGTGCCACCTAGCTGCCCCTGCTGATTTTTTTGATATATTGCAACCTTCCTTTAAATTCAGTTTATTCATCTATAATATCTGATCATAATATTTACACTACCCATCTCACTAATATTTTTAAAGTTTGAAGTGTTTTATGTGTTTATTGATTATTATTATTATTCCATTCTAAGAAATGAAATAAAAAAGAAAAAGTTTTAAATGGAATTTTTCCCTAATCAGTCCTGTGAGGTATGTAGTAGCCACCACCTTTTGATTATAAGGAAATATGTTCAGAGATTTTTAAGTGACTTAATCACAGGAAAAAAAAGAAACACAATAATTTGTATTGGTGGACAAAAGTTTTAAATAGAAAAATGCTTTCCAATGAACTAAAATGACTTTCAGGTAGAATTTAATTTAGGAATTAGCTTAAGGTTTTAGTAGATGAAGATGGGCGGAGGACTCTATAGCAACTTGTAGTTGCTATAAGTAAAATCACTGAGTCAGTATAATATTACTCTAATTGATCTGCTGTTATAGGATATGGATAAGGTCTATCTTTCATCCTAGATTCTCTTAGCACTAATGACAAACTCAACATAAAACCATGAAATGCCATAACCTAAATTGTATCACCAATGGAGGTATATAAAATTGCTTTAGATTGACTTTAGTATTCTTATTCTAATAGAAGGCAAGGTTTTAATGAGTGTTTAATCTTCTAAGGCCATAATTTTAATGTATTTTTGTTTTCACTTTAAAAAATCTAGAAATAGCAATGTGGCATAATTGTGCCACCCTCCTATAGAAAATGTTTCTATGCCATGGATGGTGAGAAAAATGAGAAAGAAAAATGGAAAATAAATTATGTATTTATGGGATTTTCTAAGGAAGACTAAATGAAGTATTGCTCGTATTTGAGGCTGTTAGCTTGTAAAAGGCCATGAAGGGTTTTAATATGTTTGATTTGTATCTGGTATACAGAATAAGTTTGCATTTAAAGTTGTATTAATTCTCTGTTCTTAATCATGTGGTTTTTTTTTTTTTCATTATTTATGATCAGTATAGAACAGATGCATCTAATTTGACAAAGAAACTAGGTGGAATTAAGGGAAAACAATGGCTTAGAAGTTTTTCTGTCAGAAAACACTTTTTCCCCCCTGCAAATTCTAAAACTCAGCATTACATATTCACTGACATCTTCTATGCATAACAATAGATTCAAATCACTTTATGAGTACCCAACTACTTAAATAAGTATCACTTGATTTTCTCACATTTCCATAATATTTTAAGATTTACTTTATTTTATTTTATTTTTTCCAATTATATGTAAAGATACTTTTCAATATTCATTTTGAGTACCACATTTTTCTACCTTTCTCCCTCTCTTCCACTTTGCTTTGAGAGCAAGAAGGCTGGTGTAGGTTGTACATGTAAAATCATGTCAAATATATTTCTATATTAGTCATGTTGAATTACCACTTCACTACAAGATACAACAAAAACTATTAATATCAGTCAATTATTTTTCATTTGTATGTTTCATACTAAACATTTGAAAACTGAACTCAGTATCAGGATGATAATAATGAAAACTTTTTTTATTCTAGCTGGGCAGCACAGTATATTATTAAAGCTGGTGGACTGCCTCAATAGACACCATCATTTAGTCGTTTGTAGTGTTCCCGTGGTATGCTTCCTGAGAAGTTCTTTTTTTTTGGTAAGTGTGTACAGACAACTTTAATTATTTCCCATGGTATGCATAATTTTTCCTTTATCTTCACTGAGTTACAACTGCCCTCTAGTTGTTCAATCAAATATTTGGATTGTGTCCTATTGGATTTTCTAACTAATAACCAATATCTATAATAACCTAAAGAATATTTTTACCTCCATAAAACTATATTTTTTAATCATGGGCTTCCTTTTTCCTATACTGAATACTTACTTTTTTTCATAAATGAATTAATAGCCTTCTATGAATTTTTAAATATTTACTCCAAACAAAACAAAGCAAACAATGATATCAGCAAAGTTATATTCAAAGTATTTGATCATATATTGTGTTTTCACATGCCAATATATTTTGCACTAATAGAATACCAAAAAGTTACAATTTAGGAATCCTCTATATCATAAAACTTTCAAAATTCAAGCAATATTCCCCCCCGGATAGTTTTAATTCAGTGTCATTATGAATCAAGTTTAAGTGTAAAAAGTATAAATAAACTATAGTACTGACTGAACTATAATCTCTGGGAGATATATATAGTATCTGTATTCTTTTAATTTTGATCTTACGACAAGCCTAAATACACATAGCTTTTAAATTATTGTGCACCTCCATGGCTAAATTTGAAAGGTAATAAAGTGCTATTTTGCATTCTGTAAACTTGTTTTGAAGTCATAAATCATATTTTATTATTAAAGAAAAATGTTTTTTCCCATGCACATGATTACAACTAAGTAATAATGTTACATATCTAGTAAGAATCTGAGGCCATATTTGAATTAAGATCTTTCCAATTCCAAACCTAGTCTTCTATCCACTACAAATATAGGCAAACAAGTTACTTGTTCACTATGTGGAATGTTTATTCTAAAGGAATGGGGGGAGGTAAAAAACTAGAGGAAGAGCGCAGAGATATCTGTGAAGTTTTTAAATAAAGAATGACTCAGATATTTTGCTAAATGGAAGGAGGGAGTGGAAGGAAAACTGTCACAGTAGATTTAAAGTTAATTGTGACTTCACATTCCATCTCTGACCCATAGTGACTAATTTAAAGTCGCAGTATCTAGGTGGTTCTTTAAGACTGCAAATTGCTGATAAATTGCTAACACCATTAATAGAGAATATTTCTGTAAACATGAAATCATCATTCTAATGAAAGCCTAAGTCTAATCCTTTCTCCTTCACTCATAGCAACAATTGTAACAACAAACAAAACAAGCAAAGCTATGTTTGAGGCAATCAAGGAAGAGTTAAAAATTAATTTCGAATTTAGCATTCAAGTTAAGATAATACAAATTTTAGGGAACCAAGTCATTAGTTATAGAGTTTTAATAGTATTCAATGAATTATTGGGAAAGAAGGCAAATGGTGAAAGTAATCCAGGTTTGGGGAAATTTTTAGGCAGCCTGGTATCACCAAAAGGATGAATGGAATTGAGAAGAAGAAACCTATTCTAGACTCTGCATTGCTACTTATTAGTGGTATCATATTATGTAAAACTGTTAAAGCTAAAAATTGTAGCTTTTAGCATTGCTGATGGCACTCTTATTTGCTCTGATTGATTAAGTTGAACCTCCAATCTGGAAGATCTTGTGGGTTCAAACTCTTCAGAAATATGTTGTTACCTGCTATTTAGGAAAACAGAACAATTATATTCCTTAGAATCTTAGTCAAAAAATGAAAATAAAAGGAGCTTCCTGGAAGGCCAGAATTAGACCTAAAGCAAAGTAGGTGCCAAAATGACTTTAAAAGACCAAAAAATATGATTGAGTTCACCTAAAGAAATCAGCAAATATATCTCAACATAATTACATATTCTCATGTTATGTAAATCAAATGGTAAAAACAAATAGCTCATCTATTGTCATTTTATATGCAACTATCATTATATATATATTGCTATCCTTTCACTTGATTTTAGTTGCTATATTTTTAACATTTTGCCTTACTCTATAATGCAAGATTAGGTGATATTTCTTTGATTTTTCATCAATTTTTCCATTCATCATGCCTTAACATCTCAAACAACATAGCAAGGTAGAAATAATAGTGCCACTGGAGTCAGAGTACATGAATTTCAATGAGTTACTTCTTGACCCTTGGGCAAAACATTGCCTTCATCTGTCAGGCAGCTAGGTGGCAAAGTGGATAGAGTGCCAAGCCTGAAGTCAGGAAGACTTAACTTTGTGAATTCAAATCTGGCCTTAAACATTTACACTTACTGTTTAACCCTTGGCAAGTCACTTAAACCTGTTTGAATCAGTTGGTCTTCTGTTAAATGAACTGGGAGAGGAAATGGCAAATCATCCCAGTATCTTTGTCAAAAATTCCCCAAATGAGGTCACAGAGTTAGACATTAACAAAAAAAGTAACAACATTATCACTTCTCAACTATTAAGTGAGGGAAATATTTGACCCATTTATAAATTTATTTTTGAATTGGGTGAGTGATACTAAAAAACATCTGAGATCTTCAAAATGTCTATTTTCATTATACAGAATATGTTGTATCTTGGTTGTTCTGAGGATTCAATGAGATATTCTATTTAAAATTATTTTCAAAGGAAAAAATATAGGATAACAAACAATATACACAAATGCACAGAATTTAAAAAAATGGAATACAGCAAATTGGAGAATTTTTTTCAGGTATATAAAATGTAAAGAAAGAAATGTCCAAAAAAAACCCCTGAAAAGATAGAGATTGAAGTCAAATTGTACTTTATTCTTATCTTTAATACTAGTATTATTAAACCCTAGTTATCTTTTTTAATCGATAATTTATTTTATTTTTCTAATTACATTATGAAAGTTTTTCAACATTCATTCACATACATATGCATATTTTAAGCTACATAATTTCCTTCCATCCTCCCTTCCTAACCTTCTCCCCCAGCAGAGAACATTCTAGTGAATATTGTACATACACAATTGTGTTTAAGAGATTTACAAATTAGTCATTTTCAGTAAAATGAATTAAAATCACGGGTAAAGAAAACCATGAAATAGGAAAGAAAAATATAAGAGAAATTTTTAAAAAGTGAATATACTGTTCATTAAGATTCTGCAGGGTTTTTTGTTTTGTTTCATTTTTCTTCCTCTTGATGAAGATAGCATTATCCATAGCTAGTTTCCTAGGGTTGCCTAGCACTCTGAACTGCTGAGAGCAGCTGCATCCCTCAAGGTTGATTAACTCACAATATTGTTGTTAATGTGTACAATGTTCTTTTGGTTCTGCTCTCTTTGTTCAGCATCAGATCCCATAAGTCATTCCATGCTTCTCTAGAGTCCAACCATTCACAGTTTCTTATAGAACAATAGTATTCCATAGTATTCATGTATTATAACTTGTTCACACATTATCCAATTTATGGGCATCCCCTCAGTTTCCAATTCTTTGTTACTACAGAAAGAGCTGCTATGAATATTTTGGAACATGTAGGACTTTTCCCATTTTTGAAATTTTTTCTGGATATGAAACCTGGTATTGTTACTGTTGAGTGAAAGTGTATGATCAGTGTTATTGTTCTTTGGGCATATACACTAGTCAACTTTGTGCGCTCTATGATTCAGTCATATTATTCCTATTCCTCATAAGCAGATTGGCACTGGCTATTATGCCTGAAGTGCACAACTCCACTAATAAGCATTAGTGTCCCTATTTTTCTACATTCCCCCCAGCATTTGTCATTTTCCTTTCTGCCATGTTAGCCAACCTAATGTATGTGAAATGGAAACTCATACTTATTTTAATTTGCTTTTCTCCAAACCATAGCTAGAGTATTATTTCATGCAAAAATAATATCTTTGATTTCTTATGAAAAGTTATTGTTCATATTCTTGGACCATTTAGCAATGGGAATGGTTCCTTTATAAAAAAATAAATTTGTCTCAGTTCCCTAAATATTTGAGAAATGAGCCCTTAAACAGATAAATTTGATATACTTTTTAAGCTTATTTTTTAATTTGGGTGGTTTCAATTATGCAAAAGTATTTTTAATTCCATGTAATCAAATTTATGGATCTTACTTCTCATGAGTCTCTTTATCTAAATCTAAAGATCATAAATTCTTCCCTTAAACATAGATCTGACTGAAATTTTTCCATGTTCCTCTAATTTACTTATCTCCCTTTTATATGTCTAACTCATTTATCCATAGGATACTCTTCCAAGTTATTAATAAAGTATATTATTTCTACCAAATTGTATTATTTCTACCCTTATAATATCCTCATTTCCTACCCATCTGATCTCTCAGATTACATGATCTCCAGAAACTAACGTGCAGAATGGCATTAGAGTTGATGCCCTTTCTAGCATCCCTCAGGCCTCTCTGATGAGAGATAGTAGAAGGTATCAATTGGATTGCTCTTTCCAGGCCCTTCACTCTTTAAAGAGTATAGTCAGGGCCACTTGCAAGACTTCTTCATGAATTATATTCACTACTTTTTTTTTTCACCTGATCTCTTCAGTTTCTTTTTTTGTGTTGTTTTCCCTTATTGGATTGAGCTACTAGAGGGCTGAGACTGTCTTTTGTTTCTCTTTGTCTTTCCAGTATTTAACACAGTCCTAGGGACACTGTAGGCATTTAATGAATGATTGTCTCTCTTATCTCTCCTCTTTGCTTCACAAACAAACCCATCATCCTAGCTGGAAACTTCATTTCTAATTGCTTAGACTATTGCAATACCTTTTAATTTTTCTCCCTTATTGCACCATCACCTGTGTGTAATCCATCCTCCTTGCCTCTGTCAAATTGATATGTCCTTATCACAGGCATAATCATTGCATATTGTTTCTTCTGATTACATCTGAACTTGTAGACAGTAACTACTTCTTTATTAGTTTTGTCTCACAACTGGGACAGCGCTTGATTTTTTGTAAGAATGCAAAAATTTTTTTTAAATTCAATTGAATAATAGTATCTTTGCTAATTTTCATAATTTAATCAGCAATAAATATGCCTGTCTTTTTTTCTTCTACTTTAAATCTTACTTTCTTACCATAAAAGTAATAAAAATGAAAAGTCAATTTTAAATATATCTTAACTACAGGAAATCAAACCATTAATTTAAATTCAATACGTGGTAGATTGTATATCAATAATATTAGTCAAATAATCTTTTACTTTTCCTCCTGTAAAAAGTTTACTCTGAAGTAGAGAATCAATATTTAGATCATAAAAGAGAACTGGTTGTAGGATCTTATTAAAATATGAATATTTCCAAATTTGCTTCTTTTCTGATTCTTTCATAATCATTTCAAGTATGCTTCCTCTTTAATTTCCATATGGTAAACAGTTTAATATTGTTCAACCTTGACCAATCTTTATTGACTTCCCCATGTATTTTCATTATAACCTCTGCTTGAGAAGTTCATAAAGGTTTTATTGTTGATAAATTTAACTGTACCAGAAAGTTACTAGGCCAATGCATAATGATGACAATTGTGTTCAACAATTTTAAAATGTTCTTTAATATATCCTGTTATCATACCAAGGTTCTTCTCAATTTTTATTTTTAGCAACTATTTTTTAAAATAGAAATTCTCTCCCTCTTTCTCTCTCCTACCCAATCCATAAAGACGACAATGTAATTTATAGATGTGAAGTCATGAAAAACATTTTCATATTAACCACATTATTAAAAAAGGCAAAAATCATGAAAAATGGAAAAAAATGAAAAAAATATGCTTGCATTTTAACTTCAAGTTTAGTAGTTCAATATCTGCTGCTTCTTTCACCAACACATTTGATTGTTATTGTTACATTGCTGCTACAGGTATAATATTCCCCTTCTTCTATTCACTTTAATTATCACAGTTTATAGTTTTTCCAGATTTTTTTCTGAAACCATCTTGCTCATCATTTCTTATAGATCAGTAGCATCTCATTATAGCAATATACTATAACTTATTCACTCATTTCCCATATTACTGACATCTACTTTGTTTCAAACTCTTTGCTACAAAAAAGAGTTGCTATAAATATTTTTGTGTCCTTGTTTTTCCGCATCCCTTCTAGCATGTAGAAACAATGTTTATCTATTGGGTTTGGGTTATTTTCATTATGGTATTTAACTGAGGATATTAACTTTGTTCTTTAATTTCTTTTTATGTCTATAAATAAATGAAACTCTTTTTCTCTTTTTTATTGATGTATATATATATATATATATATATATTTAGAGATTTAAATTTTCACTTAGGCTATTCATTTGCATCCCACAAATTCTGGTATGTTGTCTCCTCATAATCACTTATTGAAATTATTGATTGTTTCTATTATTTTATCCTTGACCTAGTTAGTCTTTAGAAATAGATCATTTAATTTCCAAATAATTTTAGTCAATGCTTCCACAATTTGTTTTTAAATTTTTTGCATTGTGGTCTAAAAAGAATATATTTCATATTTCTGCTTTTCTGCCTTTGATTATGAGATTTTGGTTCCATAATACATGGTCAGGTTTTTGTGAAGATGACATTTATAGACAACATAATATGACTAAACTCCTTGTTATTTATATACTGTTTTCTCCAGAGGCCTGTCACACTTAAATTTTCTAAAATTTTATTCACATCCTTAACTGCTTTTTTATTTATTCTATAGTTAAATTTCTCTAGCTTTGAGAAGTAATATTAAGATTTTTTCTCCTTCTCTCCCAACTCTCTTTTGTATTACCTCCTTTGAATTCACTAAATTTTTTCTTTAAGAATTTGGCTACTGTGTAATTTGGTGCATATATGTATTTTTTCAAAATTTTATTCATTTATTTTTCTAACAACATGCTATAGTAGCTATCAGTAATCATTTTTACAAGATATTGAGTTTCACATTTTTCTCCCACTTTCTCTTTCCTCCCCCCTCCCCTAACAGAAAGCAGTCTAATATAAGACAAGCATATATAACCATGCAAAACATAGATCCAAAAATCATGTTAAGGAAGAATCAAATCAAAATGGGAAAAAATTAGAGAGATAAAAAACATAATATGCATAAGACAACTTTTAAAACTGGTGATAGTAAGCTTTGCTCTGCATTTAAACTCCATACTCCCCTGGATAGTAATGGCATTTTCTAGCACAAGTCTTTTAAAATTGTCTTTGATTATTGAACTGCTGAAAAGAACATGAAGGTCATAATTGATCACCATTCAACATAATTGTTAGTATGTACAATATTCTAGTTCTTCTCTCTACACTCAATATCAGTTTATATAAATATTTTCTGGCTATTATTCAGTATTTTTTTTAGTTTTTTTCCCCACATGATTTCTTTTTTCTTTTTTTTAAGGTTTTTTTTTTTTTCAAGGCAAATGGAGTTAAGTGGCTTGCCCAAGTCCATAGCTGGGTAATTATTAAGTGTCTGAGGCCGGATTAGAACTCAGATACTCCTGACTCCAGAGCTGGTGCTCTATCCATTGCACCACCTAGCTGCCCCTCCCACATGATTTTTTTTTTTTTTTGGTTTTTGTGCAAGGCAAATGGGGTTAAGTGGCTTGCCCAAGGTCACACAGCTAGGTAATTATTAAGTGTCTGAGACCGGATTTGAACCCAGGTACTCCTGACTCCAAGGCCAGTGCTTTATCCACTACGCCACCTAGCTGCCCCACATGATTTCTTAAAGAACAATAGTGTCCATAATCTCAATTTCTTCGTTTTCCAATTGATGGGCATCTCCTCAATTTCTAATTCTTTGCCATTATGAAAAGAGCTGCTATAAACTTTTTATATATTTTGGTTCTTATCTTTTATTATGATTCTTTCAGATGCAGACCTAAAAATAATATTGCTAGATCAAAGGGTATGCACAGTTTTATTACCCTTTGAGTGAGATTCCAAATTGCTCTCCAGAAAGGTTGGATTACTTCACAATTTCATCAACAATGATTTTATGTCCCAGTTTCCCCACAACTCCTTCAACATTGATAATTCCCCTTTTCATTCATATTGGTCAATCTGATAAGTGTGAGATGGTACCTCAGAATTATTTTAATTTGTATTTCTCTAATCAATAATGATTCAGAGCATTTTTTCCTATGACATAGCTTTAATTTCTTCATCTAAGAATTTCCTTTTCATATCCTCTGACCATTTATCAATAGAGAAATGACTTATATTCTTATCGATTTTTCTCAGTTTTCTCTATAGTTTAGAAATGAGTCCTGTCAGAATAGTAGCTGTAAAAACTGTTTCCCAAATTACTGACTTTCTTTTAATCTTGTTTGCATTGATTTTATTTGTGCAAAAGTTTTTCAATTTAATGTAATCAAAATAATCCATTTTTTATTTGTAATGTTCTGTGTCTTTTTCATTGATAATAAATTGCTCCCCTTTCATACGTATATTATTCCTTGTTTTCCAAATTGGATTGTGCTGTTACCTTTTGTCTAAATCCTGTATCCATTTCAATCTTATCTTTATATAGATTTTAAGATATTGTTCTATGAATAGTTTCTGCCATACTAACTTACAGTTGTTCCAGCAGTTGTTTTATTAAAAGTGAGTTCTTATCCTAGAAACTGTGATCTTTGGATTTATCAAATTACAGATTATTGTAGTCATTTACTACTTTTTCCATTTGCCCTTAATCCATTCCACTGTTCCACTACTCTATTTCTTAGCTAAGTACCAAAAAGTTATGATGACAGGTGCTTTATATTAGAATTTTAGATCTGGTTTTAGTAGACCAAATTCTTTTTACATTTTTTCATTAATTTTTTTATATTCTTGACTTTTCGTCACTCCATATGAATTTAGTTACTGTTTTTTCAAGCTCAATAAAGTAATTTTTTGGAAATTTGATTGCTATGTCATTGAATGAGGAATTTATTTTAGATAGAATTGTCATTTTTTATATTAGCTCAGCCTACCCATGAGCAATCAACTATTCTCCACTTGTTTAGATCTGATTTTATTTGTATGAATAGTGTTTTGTTGTTATTTTTATATAATTTCTGAGATTGACCTGGCAGGTCAACTGTCAAGTATTTCATGTTGTCTGCCATGCTACTTTAAATGGAATATCTTTTTCTGTCTCTTGATATTGTGTCTTCTTAGTAATATATAGAAATGCTGATGATTTGTGTGGGTTTATTTTACATCGTACAGCTTTCCTAAAGTTGATAATTATTTCAAATATTTTTAGATGATTTTCTAGGATTCTCTAAGCATATCATCAGATCATCTGTAAAGAGTAAGAATTTTGTTTCTTCATAATCTATTCTAATTCCTTCAGTTTCTTTTTCTTATTGCTAAAGCTAACATTCTAATATGATATTGAATAATAGTAGTGATAGTGGGCATCCTTCCTTTACTCTTGATTTTATTGGAGCTGTTCAAGTTTATCCTCTTTACATATAATGCTTGTTTATGGTTTTAGATAAAGATACTGCTCATTGTTATAAGGAACACTTCATTTCTTTCTTTTTTAAATTTTCTTTTGCTTTTTATAAGACAATGGGATTAAGTGACTTGCCCAAGGTCACACAGCTAGGTAATTAAATGTCTGAGGCTGGATTTGAACTCAGATTCTCCTGACTCTAGGACTGGTGCTATATATCCACTGTGCCACACTCCATTTATTTCTAAACTCACTAGAGTTTTAAATAGATATGGATGCTATGTCTGATCAAAAGATTTTTCAGCACCCATTGAAATAATTAAATAATTTCAATTATGTTTGTTAATGGTATGGTCAATTAAGTTGTTTTCTTAAGATTGAACCAACTCTGCATTCCTGTTATAAATACTTCTTGATCATAATGTGGTACCAATCACTTTGCTAATATTTTATTTTAAGATTTTTCTCCCATAGTTATTGTGAAAATTAGTTTATAATTTTTTTCCTCTGTTTTGCATATTCCTGTTTTAGGTATCAATACAATATTGGGTGTCATAGAAGGCATTTGGTAGAATTCCTTCACCTAGTTTTTGAAATAATTTTTATAGATTTGGAATTAATTGTTTCTCGAGTATTTGGATGATTTCACTTGTGAATCTATCAGACTCTGGAGATTTTTTCTAGTTTATTGATGACTTGTTCAATTTCTTTTCTTGAGATGGGGTTAATTAATTATTTAATTTCCTCTTCTTTTAACCTGGGTAGTTTATGGTTTTGTAAATATTCATCCATTTCATTTTACATATATGTTTAGTATTTATATTATTTCATTCTGTTTCTTTTTTTTTATTGAGGTAGCTTCTCTGCTCATTTCTTTAAATTATATTTATTTTTGCTTTTGCTTTACCTTTGATCATGACTTCTATCCTTGCCTTTTTTACCTTAGCTAAGGTATAATAGATTCTGTATGATTTTAACTCTATATGCATGTTTTTGTTGAAAATCTGTCTTATAAACAGAATGTTGTTGAATTCTGATTTGCAATCCATTCTGCCCACTGCCATTTTATGAGTGAGTTCATCCCGTCCAAGTGCACAGCTGTGAATATTGAATATTTCCCACTATCCTATTTTCTTTCTGTGTATTTCTATATCTCTGTCTCTTTCTCTGTGTGCTTCTTCTCTCTCTGTCTCTGTCTGTAGCCCTATACCTGTCTGTCTGTCTGTCTTTCTGTCTGTCTGTCTGTCTCTCTTCCTCTCTGCCAGGCTCTTAATTAATTTGAAATCTGAAATTTAATTATAATATTGTTTTGGGATCTTTCAGGAGGTGATCAGTGGATTCCTTCAATTTCTATTTCATTTTTATTTTTTGATTTTAGAATGTCAATGTAGTTTTTCTTTGTGATTTCTTTAAATATGAAGCTTATGTTTTTTCACTGATCATGATTTTAGGTAATTCAAAAATCTTAAATTATCTTTCTTCAATTTACTTTCTAAATTAATGCATTTTCCTGATTAAATATTTCACATTTTCTTTTTTTCATTCCTTTGATTTTGGTTTGTAATTTCTTGAAGGCTCATGAAGTTATTAACTTCCACACACAAATTCAAAATTTTAAGGTATTATTTTACCAATACGTTCTTAAGAGTACTGTTTTTTCCCATATGTTCAATTCTGCTTTTTAATATACTGTATCCTTCATTAATTATTGGACTTCTTTTTCCAAGCTATTATATTTTTCATAATTTTATTTTATTGTTCTTACTTCTTTTTATCCATTTTACTTCTATACTATTTCATTTATGTATTTTTTAGCATTTCCATGAATTTTTGTTGAACTTGTTTTTAATTTACATTTTTCTTTGAGACTTTTCTCAAAGATAATTTGATATTATTATCTTCTTCTGAATTTGTACCTTGATCTTCCCTGTAATCAGAGCAAATTTTTTATTCATTTTTATTTGTTATTTCTCCAGACTACTTCTTGACTTTGTACTTGATAGTATAGTGTAATCTTTTTTCCTGGGATTGGTGGGGGTGAGGGGGGAAGAGTTTGTCCCAATGTTCAGACTTTTTAATATTTTGTTTTAAAAGATCTTTCTGGACATTTAGAAATTTTCAATGCTTCCAAGGTATATGATCCTGGTTGAGGTTTGATCACTGCTCTCCCTGTCTGAGTTTTTGTCTCAGAAATGCCTCTGTTGCTGACCTTTTGCCCAATCCCCTTACCATCTCTGGCTTGAGAGCTTCTGAAGTTCCTATTGTAGCCTCCAACTCCTAGGAGCAAAACTGTTTTTACACCATATGGAATCTGAGCCAGCCTTCACCCCATTATCATGGACTTTATACTGCGCTTTAAAAATATATCACTCTCACCTTTATTTGTTTAATTTGCTTGTTTGTTTGTTTGTTTGTTTGGTTCTGCCACTCCAGAATTTGATTAACAGTGATTTGTAGAGGAATCTTGGAAGAGTTTGACTCTAGTTTTTACCCATAATTTGAATGTTAATTTCACCCATATTAAATTTTTATAAAATCATTGTTTATCTATCTTTAATCAGAATTATATTGTATAAACAAGGAGGGAATACTTCAATCACAATTAACATTATTTGTTATATTCAATAGATTATTTAAATGTTATGATGATCATAACTTGTAAAATGGTACAGAATCAAAATTTTCAGTCATGAAATTTAATATCATATATGTAAAACACATAGAAAAAACTTAAAATTTTATATATTATTTATAATTATGATAAAATACAGTCTTTTTTCCATCCTCTATGTATAAAAATTTTAAAATGTGTTCTCCCACCATGCAGTCTCTGTTGTAAATTTAATTGATTGAATTTATCAATTATCCATATGATCTTTAGTCAGAAAGGACCTTGAAAATCATCTAGTCCAACTGTATCAACTTATAAATAAGGAAATAGTTTCAGAAAATTTAAGTAACATTCCCAAGGTTATGATATTTTATTTCTTTCGGTTTAGGGTTTTTCTTTTGGCAAGGCAATGGGGTTAAGTGACTTGCCCAAGATTACACAACTAGGTAATTTTTAAGTGTTTGAGACTGGATTTGAACTCAGATTCTCCTGACTTCAGAACTGATTCTCTATCTACTGCACCATCTAATTGCCCCCCCCAGGTTATGAAATTTTAAATGATTGATTAAATATTCAGCTCATGGACAGTGACAGAATAGTTTTTATTGATAGTATTTTATAAAAGTCAGATATTTTATAGCTTGGATTTTTTTTCACAATTTATCATCAAGGTAGTAATAGCTGAGTTTTGTGGTTTTGAATTTACAAATCACTTTCTGAATAGTTCTTATTCCATCATGGGTGATATCTTGACTTGCACTTGAATTGATTTTAAGTAAGGCAGAGTTATACAAAGTCATTAATCTCATTCTCTGTTCCAGAGTCATTGAAGAACTAGTAGCAACACAAGATAAAATGAATGTCTATAGCTACGATACAGTGGATGGTCTTGGTGTCTTTGTTGTATGATCAAGATCTTGGTACTCCAGGCTTCTCTGTGGTCTAAGAAAAAAAATGTTTTCATATATCCATTCTACCAAGAGAAGTTTTAACATGTTTGAGGCTGACATTTCTTAATTCTTAGACAGATTCAGGCCTGTCACTTAGTCTATCTACTGAAACAGTTTTAATAGGGTTTGGTCACTGTTTGTGCTGCAGTTTCTTGGAGCCATAGGTGAAAGTAAGGAGAAGGAGGAGAACAGAGATATATGAGCAGTTCTGGAAAGCCTTCAAAACAGAGATGTTAGCTTTCCCTTTATACATCTACCTATTTGCTTAATAGGTCAGGTATGATGAATTACTATGGAAAGAACACTCACTGGGATGTTTCATTACCAATCTCACCTGACTCTCACTATGTGAAATTATGTGCTTGGACTAGATCATCCCTAAAATGATAGGAGGGTGCTTAAATAATTCGAGGGGTAGGGACTGAAAGATATCTTTTTCTAGAAAGTATGATTTAAGGTGCTATTTAATGTAAGACACTGAATAAAGGAGGCAGAGCTGATGAACACATTCTAGGCATGGGAGAATGTAAAGCAAATATTTGGAGAATGGAGTCTTATGCAAAGTAAACATTTTTAAGATTTTATTTTTGCAGAACTCTTCCTGTAAATGAAAATATTTCTACTTCAAGAGTCATCTAAAATACTAATTCCAATTACCAAAATGACCCAAAAGTTCTTAAACCCAGTGTTGATAACAATAGTCATAAGGAAAAAAAATCATCTTCTCTGATGGTTTCTCAAAGTACTGCTAACAAGAATATTCTGCATACCATCATACTAAATTTAAATTCAAGGAGAATTAACTTTAGCATGTCCAAAATCACATTCTAATGAAAAAAATAGTAACTAGGAAAAAAAGGAGAATTATAAGTAAGAAGTGCATTTTTGGTGAGCATAGCCAAAACCAGAGAATTGGAAAATTTAATGGAAAGACTTTTACTGATCACTGGAAAAAGAAAGCTATCTAATGAAGCAGCAATGATTTTCCTAATTCTAAATGACATAATAAAGTATTCTACAAGATTTTTTTACCTTCCTTTACTTTGATTTCATGTTTGAAGTTACACATTTGTTTTTCTAAATGTTTAATTATAGGAGAGAGAAGATGTGGAAAGTGTTATGACACTCACAAGTGTTTTCCAATAAATTAATTAGATGACACCATATCAGTTTGATCAATATGAATCATTTCCTACGATCTCCTGAAGACTTACTTATCTAATATGATAATATAACTAAATTTGCTAAGGAGTATTAAGATAGGCCATTGTACACATGGTGATGTCAGAAAGGAAGATGTGAAATTAAAACCATTATTCAGTTGAACACTCCTGAACAAACATAAACTGCTTTCATTTTTTCTTAATGACCATTGATTTGCATCAACATTTTATGCCTAGACAAAAATGTCTTTTTCTCTCAATGGGCAAAGTCCTAAAATTTTTGAACATCCTTAGGACAGGTCTCCCTTAGGTAAACTCAAAACTGACTTATTTGTCAATTGTCTGACAAGTCTCAAAGATACAAATATTAAAAATGTAGGAGTATAGGGTCATTTTAAATTTCCCGCTTTAGGGATTAAATACAAATTTTATCTGAAACCAGGATGTGAGCAAATGTCATATTATAAAACACTAATGATTTTTTTTCAAAATGTTACAAGTACTTCACAATGACTGCATGAGATTTTTTTGTTTCATTAGCTAATAAATAATTTGGAAATGCTCATTTGAAAAACAAGGAAATATATCCACATCAGGTTATAGATAGTATTTCATTGCTGATAACATTTGAAAATTCAAAGCCATAATTAAAAATATTGGAGTTATCCTTCACTTGCTTTTTAGAAATTCCCTGAAGCATGTGATTAATTGAATGTAAAACTATGTCAGATTGATTTTAAGATATCTTAAATTTTATTGTATGAATAAAAATCAGAAATATCTTAATATTAAATTGAAAATGAACTATTGTTTTAACATGAACTCTAGCTAAAAAAACAGGACCCAAAAGATTTAGAAATTGAAATTTTTTTCTCTTTTTCTTTGATATGAAGAAACAAAATTATTATAGAAAAGTAATATGTTTTAAATTGATAATCTAAATTTTGATTTTTTCTGAAATGCTTCATATTATTACACCATCTCTAATACATCTCAACTTTAACATATTTAAATGTTGACCACAAGTAAATTGAAAAAAAAACCCTTTTATATTATACTAAGGAAGTATGATTGACAAGTAACCAAGTGTTTCTCCAGGTTCTGAACTACCAGCTCAAGTAAATATGTACATAGGATCAGAATCTAATAGTCTTTTATTTTCTCCTAAGATGTTTTAGGCAATTTATGCCTATTTGTTAGGATCTCTTTGAACCTTGAATCTATTCAATGTTTTCGTTTCAGTGCCATCTTGTATTTTTTGTAATGGTATGATCAATTCCTTTTTATAATTTATATCTAAAATAACTGCTCTGATCAAAAAAAGAAGGCTTGGTAGTAGTGAAGTATCAGACCTACTCATCTATTTTGACATCATTTTAATTATGTCAAAAATGCTGAGACAGCAAGTAAGGAATCTATATTGCTCAAAGGTTAATGTTTGAAACATGATTTGTGTCTATAGCAATACAAAATCATCACGATCACATAAAATTATTTTAGGTATTTTTGTAGCAATCACATTAAACATTGATCATTATTAAGTAATATCAAATGTTCTTACTATTTCTCATTCTGTCATCAAATTCTCTCCAAACAATCCCAGTTAAAACACAAACCAATTCCCAATGGTTAATCAAATGGTTACTCAAAACACTGGTCATTGACTATTGAAGAACATAGAAAAAAGTTCAAATATAAACAATATAAGCTCAAATAAAATAATACAAATAAGAATATTTAGAAAATCTCAAAAGTGTTGTATAGATACATGGTAATATTATACTACTTGGATCTTCACTAAAATCTTGTAACATTCAGGCATTTTTATAAAGAGTTCAGAAAGCTAATAAGGTAGAGTAAATATTATTCAGCATTGATTGTGTTTATATTTTCATTTAAATCGAGACCAATATGAAGATGCTCAATTCACTACAATTGTCTTAGAATATGGGAAGATAATTTTGCAAACTGACATTACAGAGCAATAGAAATTCATTTAAAAATTTAGTCATGTAAGTAATCAGTAATGAATAGAGTCCTGTTATAAATTATTTTTCTACTAGTCAATTACAAGTATTACAATGAATAAAATAAATTTATAGCTCATATATATATATAAATTATATATATATATAATATATACTTACTTTTTAAATGTTTATAAAATAAATTAACTTTGGTCAGGAAATAATTTCCTCAGATATGATTGTATTCTTTTCTACACATGGCAGAATGACCCTGTGCTCAAGGAAACTCTACCAAATATAACAATCAGTATTGATAACCAAATTAATTGAAAATTTTACAGATAAGAAAATGATAACATAGAGGATAAGTGTCAGAAAATAACCTTATTAGTTCAATGAGAGGAAAATAATTCATTCTTGCAGAATATTTGTGGTAGTCTTTAAAACTATGACCACCATGACCAGTGTTTTGAGTAACCATTTGATTAACCTTTGGGAATTGGTGTGTGCTTGAACTGGGATTGTTTGGAGAGAATTTGATGACAGAATGAGAAATAGTAAGAACATTTGATATTACTTAATAATGATCAATGTTTAATGTGATTGCTACAAAAATACCTAAAATAATTTTATGTGATCGTGATGATTTTGAATTGCTATAGAAACATATAATGTTTCAAACATTAACCTTTGAGAAATAATTTGCTGCTCAAATAATTAAATATTTTAAATTCCATATTTTTTAGCATAAACATCTTGGCATATGATTGTGAAAACCAAAGGGATTAATGAGCTATTAAATGAGAAAAAGTGGCCTTGTGGATATAAAACCAGCTAGAGTTATGGAAATACTTAACTTTGAGACTTTGATATATTTTTTTCTGTGTGTGTGTGTGTGTGTGTGTGTGTGTGTGTGTGTGTGAAATAGGAATTCAATCTCACAAAGATTCAGTGAAAATTATAAGCCAGCAAAGTGCAGAAAATATGTTGATCTTTACAGGTAGAGAGAGTTTTCATATATGTAGCTTCCTTTATCAATTTATTTAATCTTATTTATTTTATTTAGAGATCTAAAAAGGAATCATCATACCATCTTTTGCATAGGGTCAAAGATCTTACTGAATTTTGACAATTAACATTTACTCTTTCTTTTGAAAAAGAAGGGATTAGTTTTTGATTTTCATATCTTTATTTCTATTTTTCCAAAACCACTTCAAATGATTTTTGAGGGTTTTTTTGTTAATAAATAACAGAAGATAAAAATAATGAAAACAAAGAGAAGGAAAAATGGTGAAAAGAAAATAAACAGTAAGAAACAAAACAAATAGACAAAATTAAAAGATAAAGAATAAAACAGGGACAGAAAGAAAAACACAAATGTAGATAAATAAAAATAAAGCAAAAAGAAAAAAAAGGAAAGTAGAAAGAAAATCGTGAAGAGAAAAAGAGACAAAAAAAAGAGAAACAGATAATATTATCCAGTGGAGAGAACTCAGTCTTTGGTATCAGTTAGACTTAAGTTCAGATCATCTTCTGGTAGTGCAGTGTAATTGGTGGCACCAAGTTAAGAAGGTCTCAGAGAGTTCTGAAACCACTTTAAATTAAGTTTCTAAACAGATTCTAACGTTAGACAAGCCAAAATACAGACAAATAAACAAAAACCAGAGTGAAACAAGTTATCGAATCTAGCTAACATGGAAGATCTTCAATAAAAGTCTATCTCACATGATTAAAGGTAGAGCATAGGCCAGCAAGGATGGAACAGCTGGAAATCTAGCAGGAGGTTTATAGCCATAATGCAACTCATGTCTGAGCTCAACAAGTCAGTGATGCAACAGACCAGCAGTGGGGCTCCAATCACAGCTCAAAAGACAGAATTCAAGCCCTGGGTACCTCCTGCAACTTGTGGAATGGTGTTTGGCTACTCTAATGCAGGAAATATGCTATCTGAAACACAGGAAAAACAATAGGCAAACTTTAAACTGGAGAACAGATCCTCCAGGTCATGCCCCTTTACCCCCAGGAAGTGAGAGGTAGAATGGGCTAAGATGTTTCACATATAAAAGTCAAAAAATGTCCCAACACTTTTGCTATGTAGTGGAAGTGTGAAAGAGGGGGAAGGCAAGAAGTTTCAGAAAGGGGGAAAGGCAAGGGGGGAAAGAGTGAGCTTTCATCATAAATGGCTCAGTGAAAAAATAATATACACAAATAATAGAGTATAGAAATCTATCTTACCCTGAGAAAATTAGAGAAAAGGGATGGGATAGGGGGACAGGGGATCAGAGGGGGGCAGTAGGTGTTAGAAGAGAAGGAAGATCATGGGAGAGAGTAGTCAGATACAACACACTTGTGAGCAGGGACAGGGTGAAAGGAGAGAGAGAGAGAAAGAGAGAGAGAGAGAGAGAGAGAGAGAGAGAGAGAGAGAGAGAGAGAATAGAATAATAGAATAGAATAAATGGGATTGGGGAAAGCTAGGTGGAGCCATGGATAGAACACTGGCCCTGGAGACAGGATGTCCTGACTTCAAATTCCGCCTCAGACACTTAATAATTACCTAGCTGCATGACCTTAGGCAAGTAACGTAACATCACTGCCTTTCATAAACAAAACAAAACAAAAAAACCCAAAACAACCATTTGGTACCACCTCACATCAGTCAGACCAAGATGACAAAAAGGGAATATGATCAGTGTTGGAGAGAATGTGGAAAGATTGTGACATTGATGCTCTGCTGGTGGAGATTTGAACTGATCCAACCATTTGGAGAGCAATACAGAATAATGTCCAAAAAGCAAGAAAAAATGATCATACCGTTTGGCCCAATAATACCAATACCAGGTCTGTATGTAAAATAAATCTTTTAAAAAATGGGAAAAGTCCCACATGTTCAAGAATTATAACAATTCCTTTTGTATAGACTAAGAATTGGAAATTGAGGGAGTGACTAAACAAGTAGTAGCATGTGAATCTTATGGAGTACTATTGTTCTTTGAGAATCCACAAATAGTCTGACTATTGAAAAATGGAAAGAATTGCATAAACTGAGGCTGAGATATTGCCCACAATAGCTCTGGTGTGGGTCTGGACATAAATTTCTGAGAGTCAGGTTGGGTAGACAAACATATCCAAACAGGAAAGGTTGGAAAGTGAAAATCTACCAACTTTATTTTTGTAAACTCAGACTTTTTATAGCAAAAACTTATCTCAGGAATGACTAGTTAAAGGAGACCTAGTTTTACAATTTCCTGGGTAAATTTACAATATTTGTTCTTAGAAATAGGCATACTTCTCTATCAAAGAAACCTTTTACAACTACCTCAGGAGCCACAGATTATCCCACAGATTATCCTAGGTCAGGGTTCACTGGTGAGCCAATGGATCCATACAATGAGCAATAATCCACACATATCTTTGATGGAAAAAAATCACCAAGTATATGTGAATATCATTCCCTGGGGCTGGCCCTCTACAGAATCCCCCTTCTTAGGCATGCTGAAGCTTTAGGTGGTGTGTTAGGACATCTATATTTTGTCCCAGTGACAAAAGGCATTTAATACAAATGGATATAATACACATTATCAACAATAATGCAAAGATACCAGGAAGCATGCTCACTAACAGGTTCATAAAATGAAAAGAATGAAACCAATTAACAAAGTTAAATAAACTATCAGTACCGAGTCCATTTCCATTCTAGGTGCCAATGCAATATCATTAACAATTTTATGCAACTGATTCATATCCATAGTTATAGAATAATTATACCATATTCCATTCAAATACCTTTATATTATTCCATGGAATAAATGAGGTATTATATTATAAAGGAGTAACACAAATAGCAGAAAATCTATAATCTCATTTCAATTTTCCCTTGTGTTTTTTATAGAGGTTTGTAATGCATTAATCAAATGATAAAGATCTTCATTCTCTCCTGAACATTTTCTGATAATTCTTAAATATATTTAGCTTCTAATTTTTTCTTTATTGCCTACTTGTACAGAAATAATCACTGAAGTAGCTGCTATAATGACTGCTATGATACACAATGCAACTAGCACATCTGTTCTGCCTAATTCTCTTTAATGTTTTTTCTAAGAACTTTTCAGG
This sequence comes from Macrotis lagotis, assembly GCF_037893015.1. Lineage (NCBI taxonomy): Eukaryota > Metazoa > Chordata > Mammalia > Peramelemorphia > Peramelidae > Macrotis > Macrotis lagotis. The sequence continues at coordinate 152,911,269 of NC_133660.1, read as the reverse complement.
AGGAGACATATACCAGCCTTCTACCTTGGTGGGTATTATAGCAAATATTGATTTTCTTATCATGAAAACAACATCATCGTCCACCATTTACTTATTTATACATACTCGAATAGTGCAATTGAAACAGTTAACATTATATCCCCCTTTTTTCTCTAATAATATTGACATCTTTGAATGAGCCTATCATGAAGGACATATCTGATCCTGTGCATGCAGTCACAATTTCTTTTCTGCGTAAGATATTTTGTCCAATGTCTTATTCCATTGTATATACCTTATCTCATTTATAGCTGCAATAGCCTTCCATATCTCTGAATTAGCTAACCCTATTTCTGGGTTTATAATTGGTTTAATATAGCCTGGAATACCCCAAGGAACAACTCTATCAGGAGAATTCCACACCTGTAGAAAAATAGAATGATCATAAGTTCTTCTATTTGGGGTATGACAGGCAACCCACAGTGGAAAATGTTCATGTTTCAACTCCCAAGCATGTAATTTTTAACAAGGAGGTTCTGTAGAAGATATCTTTCTACCTTCAGTACTTTCTACAAATGGAATTCCTAATATTTCTAAGGTCCTAAATGTTCCCATTTTATAAATATTTGGATGAGTTGAAGTTTTAGTTTTACTTAATTTAACTCATGGTTCAACCATACACATTTTACAAAATCTTATAGGTGTCACAGTATTTAAACAAGAGAAATTATGCCTAAGTTTTCTTCTCAGCTTCTCTTCTTTAATATCTCCAGTAGGAACTTTTTTATATCCCAAATAATCTGCATCTTCCCCAACTAATACAATTTCAGCCATACTCTCTTGTAGAGTAGTGTAGAGCAGTGAACCATGGAGGGTTTTGAACTTAAGTCCGCTATTCAATACCTTTTACATTTCCCAAATTGTTCATGAGTTATAAATTGTCCCAAAAGTCCATGATATATATTCTCCTCTCATCTTTTCCTTTTCGATTTCTTAAGTGTAAATTATTCATTTTCTGTATTACTTGATTCATCTAGCCTGTACGGTTTGATGTTTCTTTCTGGTACCCAGACAGTTTCTACATCTATTTAGAAAACAGAAGCATACCCTTGACCCCAGGTTAATAATGGATCCAATCATTTTCATTGTTTATGCCTTAGGATCCTTCCACATGACCATGCCCTTCTCTTCCTGTTCCATATCCATTGTCCTGTATATTCCCCCTTCTTTTGCACTTCCAGAAATTTCTTCAGATCTTTACATTTTCTTTCTACTAAATCTAGACCAGTGGGGTTATAGGGAATACCTGTAATATGTTTTACATTGTAATATAGGTAGAATAGTTTAAATGCCATAGAAGTATATCCAGGGCCATTATCTGTTTTTATGAATTTTGGTATCGCTATAATAGCAAAACAATGGCATAAATGATCAATCACATCTTGTGTAGCCTCTGAACTATGTGCTGTTGCCATTGCACATGAAGCAAATGTATCTACAGTAACATGAATGAATTTCATTTTTCCAAAAGATGTATAATGAGTTACATCCATCTGCCACAATTCTTTAGGAATTTAGCTTCTAGCTTAGAATTTGGTGGGGTAGGTAAATATGGAATGCATAATTGATAGGATATTACTATATTCCTTACTTGCTCTCTGGTGATTTTAAATTCTTTCCTTAGTAAACAGGCATTCTAGTGAAATATTTTGTGACACTGCCTAGCTTGATCTTCTACTAAGCTTATAAGAATTAGAATGGTTAATTGATCAGTCCTATGATTGCCTTCATATATAGGCACAGGCAATCTAGTGTGGGAATGTATGTATTCAATAAAAATATCTATCTATCTCATAACTTCATGTAACTTTTTAAAGACTTGACATAATTTTTCATAAGTGCCAAGTTTAATGAAAGCTCTTTCTATGTATCTGACCACATGATAACTATACTTACTATCTGTAAAAAATGTTAAGGGTTTATAGCTGTTCTATTAATACCATAAATTAGGCATATAATTCATTATTTTGTTTTGATTTAAAAAAATTTAAATTGCATTAATACTTGGACCTACAGATCTAGAATAAGGTTAATCACATTGTTTAAAAATTTCAGGAAACTTAAGAGTGTCATAACTTCAGACGTTTTCCCTCATTACCTCTATAGAGCAATCAATCATTAACTCCAGTCTTTGGCATTATTACAGTAAAATAGCTTATAATGATAAAATTAGATCACATAGCTTTTCAACATCTTGCTCATCAGTAAATTTCCTAACTATGGCTTACATAATTTTCAGTCTCTCAATCATTTTTCAAAGCTTCTCACATTTATTCAGTGTTATTGGAAATAATTGCAGTTAAAATATAACTTCCCAATTTCTTATACAGCCTTCTTCTTAGTTTACTGTTTTTGCTTTTTTAAAATTAAAACATTAAATTCTTAACCTACATGAAACATGTTTCCATGCTGACATCTCATTCTCTTAAAGTTAACCTTTAACTAAATATCTGTTACACATATATTTCTTTCAGATCTCTGTTTTATAAGCTTATTTTCCTCTTGTTCAAATTTTCTCCTATTTTCAAAAAGAAACTAAGATTCTCTATGAATTTACGTATATACATATATATATATATATATATATATATATATATATATATATATATATATATACTAATTTCAAAAAATCCAATGTAAAACTTTTACCAATGCCAGGGTTACAGGATTCATATATAAGTTCTTCTTCTTAAATAAGAGATATTAAATAAGTTACTTTGATCTTACATATAAATATTCCCTTTAAGAAATACTACATACAAGAGCACAGCTATTCACAATCTCTGAGCCAAAAGACTTTGAGAAATATAACCTTCTTGACAAGGTATTCTCCAATTTTCTTTTAACAAATCTTTACAAAGGTGATGGATAATACTTCAGTTCATCTATTGTTTGTTACTGTAACACAATATTAAAATTTCAAAAAATTGTATGAATCTGTTCTTATACCAAGTTTGCTAATTATATATACTACATTTCAATTTAATGTATATTCCCTAAATTTAATGTATATTCCCTAAAATTCTGTAATACATAACATTTTCTTGAGAACAGATGTTTCTAAAATCCCTTTTTATGATTACAAGATTTTCTTTAAAATTCTCTTAATAATCTTATAAATTCCAAACTCATATTCAAAATTACCTTAAATTATTTTACTTTTCAAGATATACAAGTTTGCAAATCCTTCTTATCTGTATCATTGTTATTCTAACTTCTCAGTGCTCTAACTTTAAATAGCTTTCACTGACAAAATGATTTTCTGGGAATTGGAAATTCTTCACATTTTGAGATATCAAGATAGTATGCACTAATTATTTACCTTTACTGTTTATCATTCCTTGCTCACCCCCAATTTTTTATATGTATGTATGTATGTATGTATGGGTGCATGTATATATATATATATATATATATATATATATATATATATATATATATATATATATATATATATATGTATGTATATCTCATGGTAATTAAGAGCAGTAATTTGCCAAATCAGTATTACACCAGAAAAGAGACACTAGGAAATAAGAGAAAATAATAGAACCCCATCTCCTCCAAAAACAGCATGATTCTCAGGAAAACCTCTTTTTTTGGTGCCAGTTTTGGAGAAAAAGAAGATCTAATTTTCAAAAGAGAGAATGGAAAGAAGATTGGTCAATCAGAACACAAAGAACAACAGGCCTGAGAGAGAGCTGAGAGCTTGCTTCCCTCTTCCTGTATTTTAAAGCAAACACATATAGACACATAAACGGAGTCAGAGCATTTAGAACAAACCAGAGGCCCCCAAAATCCCGGGGAAACCTCACTCTGCTCTCACACTAGAGGGTCCCTTTAAACACTATACAAAGACAAAAAAACAACAGGATAACACCACCAATGGTGACAAATCTTCCAAGAAACCAGAGGAAAAATGCAGAGAACCTTCCATTTTTCACATTCCATTTTTCCATTCAAAGGTTTTTAATATCTAACATGCCTTAATTTTTTTTTAGGATTTTGCAAGTCAAACGGAGTTAAGTGGCTTGCCCAAGGACACACAACTAGGTAATTATTAAGTGTCTGAGACTGGCTTTGAACCCAGGTACTCATGACTTCAGGGCTGGTGCTTTATCCACTGCACCACCTAGCCGCCCCACACTTCTTGATTTTAACCTTAAATAACTATAACTTTTGAGAAGGCAAACAGTCACTCAAAAATCCCTCAGCCTAATTGAAATATCCTCTGTCCCCTCTCAGTTTAGAGGAAACCAAATAACTTCAACAGCATTAAATCTTTTCTGGAAGGGTAGTCTTTTTTTTTTTAAATCCCCAATCGTCCCATTATTTTTTGTAATAATCAAATTGCGTATTTTAAAATGAACCTGATTATCTTGTCTTTTTGAAATTAAACAGCATTTTTGAAAAAATTTAACATTTTATTTTATTTTATCAAGTCTTCATGAAACAATTCTCTCTCTCTCTCTTATCTAATGCTTTCTCTTAATTCCTCTCAGTTAACATCAAGATCTAGATAAGTGGGCCAAGATCAAACAAGCTGCCTGATTTCTCACTCCCATTGCCTCCTTTTTTCAGGCAATTTTAGCCATGCCTGTTCATGTGCCTGTAAACTATAACCAATTTGATTATTTACTCCTGACCATGGACCAATGCTAGAAAGCATTTCAAATGTTAGTCTTAACCCTGCTGCTTCACTTTTAGCTTGACTAGTAAAATTCTCAAAAAAATTCAGTTTTCCATATTAAGTAATCTCCTGGTTGCTTTCATGTCCAATCTTCTGGGGCTAATATTTGTCTTCGTAATATTTCTATTTTATTCATAACACATGGACTGGTGTTATCATACGTGTTTGTTCCTTATTTTAATTCTCTAAATATTTTAAAATCTCAATTATTGTTTTCTCTCAAAAAATTCCTGGAATCTTTGAATCAGGTCTCTCAAGGGAAAAGAGAGCAATGACTCTCTCATGTCCCATGGAATCTTCTCTCCCTTATCTGTTGTTTTTTGAGTGGCTATTTGAACAACATTCATATGCCCCTTATCTTTGGTAACATTTTCTTCTTTAGACCATAAAGGGGCAGAAGGTGGATTATTAGAGTTAGGAGGAGGTGATGCTGGCTGGGGAGCCAACACCTCTAGAAGACCAGGAATAGTAAGCTTCTGTGGCATCCTGAGTGGGTGGGGACCGGCATATAGGAGACTTTCCTGTACAAGTTCCTAAAGTGTGAGTCAGGAGGAGGCTTCTCCTGGGAAGGTAGGGCCCCTCTACCTTGGCCTTCACACCCCTCTTTCCACCCAGAGGCAGGCATGGGTCTAGAGGTGGCATTGGAGGTAAAAGCCACCACTCTTTTTTACTTTTATCTTCCTGCTGAATATCTATATCAACTTTTGAACATCTATATCAACTTTTAATATCCTCTGAACCAAAGGAACATCTCCAGGTAGAGTCAGACAGCTTTTTAAAATATTTCCCAATGATAAAACTCCTATAGGAAATACCTCCTGACCTTTCTGTTTAAAGTGTTCTCTCAACTGTTTCCCCATGGTTTCCCATTTTTCAATACTTAGTACTTCTTCTGGAAACCAAGGACAACATTTTTGTACATATTCAACAAATTCTTCCACTTCTTTGGTTGTTATTAACAAGCCTCTTTCTTTAAATGCTTTAGCATTTTAAAATAATGTCCTCTATCTTTAGATAGTCCCTGTCACATTTTAATGCTCTTGTTTTAGACCTGATGACAAATTATTTACGTTAATTTCCTGTTGTCCCTTTATGAGTGCTCTTTTGACCCACAGGTGTACAGACTTTATCTTTCCTTTCAAGATTGATTCCCCTCCAGGTCAAGCTGTCCATTCATCCATCTGTCCATCTGTCAGTCCATCCATCCATCATTCCCTGTCCAGGCACTAGCTGTCCCCCACAATAGCTCTGGTGTGGGTCTGGACATGAATTTCTGAGAGTCAGGTTGGGTAGACAAGCATATCCAAACACAAAAGGTTGGGAAGTGAAAATATACCAACTTTATTTTTGGAAACTCAGACTTTTTATAGCAAAAATTTATCTCAGGATTGACCAGTTAAAGGAGACCCAGTTTAACAATTTCCTGGGTAAATTTACAATATTTGTTCTTAGAAATATGCATACTTCTCTATCAAAGAAACTTTTGCAACCACCTCTGGAGTCACAGATTATCCTAGGTCAGGTTTCACTGGTGAGCCAACAGATCCACACAATGAGCAATAATCCACACATATCTTTGATGGAAAAAGTCACAAAGTATATGTGAATATCACTCCCTGGGATTGGCCCTCTACACTGAGAGAAGGTAACAGAACCAAGGGAACACTGTACATATTAACAATAACCTTGTGAATTGATAAACTATGCTGGATGCAGTTCCACTCATTAGTTAAGAGATTTAGGAAAACCCTGGGAAACCTGTTATGGACAACATCATCCACATCCAGAGGAGCAAAAAAACCAAATAAACCAAAACCCCCAGATCCTTAATAATTTCTTTGTCACTATTTAAATTGTTTTCCTTCCTAATGTTTATTTTGTATTCTTGCAATAATCTTGTAGTGAAAGGAATCATAAACTCCCATCCCCCACAAAAGATAGATAAACCTCAAGAGAAATGAAGTGAGAGGAGAAAAAAGTGTATTTCAGTCTGTTCAGATTCTATCATCTGTCTCTGGGATGAGTTGACTTCTTTATCATGTCTACCAGAGAAATTGCTACAGTATCTTTTCCCACATTCACTTTTATGAGCTGTATTTCTCTACATTCTATTCCTCCCCACTCACATTTATTCTATTCTCTTTCTCTCCTTTCAACCGGTCCCTGCTCACAAGTGTGTTGTATCTGACTACCCTCTCTCATGATCTTCCTTCTCTTCTAACACCTACTTCTCCCTTTCTTCCCCATCCCCCCTATCCTATCCCTTTTCTCTTATTTTTCTCTAGGGTAAGATAGATTATTATACCCTATTAAATGTGTATGTTATTTCTTCACTGAGCCATTTAAGATGAAGGCTCACTTTTTCCCTCTTGCCTTCCCCCTTCTACTACATAGCAAAAGCTTATTTTTTGATTCTTTTATGTGAAACATTTTAGCCCATTCAACCTCTCATTTATCTTACTCCCAATTCTTTCCTTTATCACCTATTGACTCCATCTTTATACTGTATTATACCATTATCTTCAACTCACTCCTGGGCTTTGTCCATATATACTCCTTCTCACTGCTCTTATTAATGCAAAGGTTCATATGTTATCAGTATCTTCTTCCCATGTCAGAAGACAAACAGATCAACATCATAAAGTTCCCCGTAATGAGTCTTTCTTATCGACTCTCTCTATGCTTCACTTGTGTCCTGTAATTGGACATCAAACTTTCTGTTCAACTCTGGTCAATTCAACAGGAAAGTTTGAAAGTCCTCTGTTTCATTGAGTGCCCATCTTTTCCTTCACAAAAGATGTTCAATTTTGCTGGGGAGTTGATTCTTGGTTTTAAACCAAGCTTTTTTTGCCTTCTGGAGTAGCATATTCCAAGTCCTATGAGCCCTTAATGTATATACTTCCAAATCCTGTGTGATCCTGACTATAGAGCCATGGTAGCTGAATCATTTCTTTCCGGTAGCTTGTGGTATTTTGTCTTTGACTTGGGAGATTTGGATTTGGCTATAATATCCCTGAGAGCTTTTCTTTTGTGTTCTCTTTAAGGAGGTGATTAATGTATTCCCACAATTTCTATTTTACTGCTTCTAGGATCTCAGGGCAATTTTGCATATTATTTTTGAAAAATTAAGTCTAGGCTCTTTCCTGGTTGTGATTTTTCAGGTAGCCCAATAATTTTAGAATTTTCTCTACTAGATCTGTTTTCCAGGTCAGTTGTTTTTCCAATGAGATATTTCACATTTTCTTCTAATTTTTTGTTCTCTTGGTATTGTTTTATTGTTTCTTGATTTCTTGTAAGGTCATCAGCTTCCTTTAGTTCCTTTCTACATTTGAAGATTTATTTTCTTCAGAGCTTTTTATCTCCTTTTCCAGCCAGCCTATTCTCCTTTTTAAGGTTCCTGCTCCTCTATTGTAGTATTGGGGGGGGGGGCTCAGACTGGACCCTGGATCTGAATATGAGCAAAGCAACAGAGTCCTGCCCAGGGAGAGCAGAGAGACCTCTGAAGTTTCTCTTCTCCCCCTTACTGTCTGTGAGCTGAACTCTTAGGAAAGTTTGTGTGACTGTGCAGGATGCCATTTCAGGGCTGTTCTGAGGCTGGAGCTGGCTGGCGCTCCACACTCACTCTGGTTTGGCAGAATTATCTCACTGCCCCTTCACACTGTCCATGGAAATCCTTGGGCAAAGAGGTCTGGAAACTTCCTCCTCTGCCATAGACCTAGGTACCCCTAGGGGCCCAGTTGCCCCACAAGCTGTTCTTAGAAGGCTGGACTGGTTTGTTCCATCCTGGCTGCACTCTGACTCTTTCCAACTCTGGTCCTATTGAAACAAACCTTTTCCACAGATCTTCAAAGTTGTCTTTGGACTGGGAAATTGTATCACCCAATCTTTTGGTGGGTTCTGACCCTCTAAAATTTGGGGTTTACAGGAATTCCTGCCCTCAGGCCAACATCTTGTTTCCACTTATGGTCACTTTAAAAATAAAATCTTCTCTTATGTTTTTCCTTCCTATCCCATGGTTTTCTTTCTTTTCCCTTAGTCCTAATTACTCAAACTCAAAATGTACATGGGAGTTCATTTTTACTGGATTGTTCTCCAGTGAGGTGTGTGGAGGTGGAAAGGGAGGTTGGTAGAAAAGTGTGTGACTTATGAATATGAAGGTAAATGAATGATAAAAAGACTTCCATGACTTGTAGAAGGAAAAAATAAAAATAAAATATCAAAAATAATAAGTTTGCCCTAATGGAAAAATAAATCAATTGCTGTAAAAGTAAAATTAACCAATTAAAAAAGGAAATAGAAAAGTTAACTGAAGAAAACAAAACCCTAAAAATTAGGATTAGATGAATGAAAACCATTGACTCTATGAAGCTCCAAGATTTTATCAAATAAAACTAAAAGATTGAAAAAAATCAATAAAATGTAGGATAAGTGACTGACCTGAAAAATAGATCCAGTAATAATTTTCCAAATTATTGGACTATCTGAAAACTATGATCAGAAAAAGAATCTGGAAAATGCCATATTGGAAATTGCCATAATAGTCCTTGAAAGAATCCATCAAGTGTCAAAGAAAGGGATCCCAAAATAAAAACTCCAATAGTATTGTAACTGAATTTCAGAATTCACATCTGAAGGAGAAAATAGTACAAGATGCTAAAAAAAAGAAACATTTTAAATACCAAGGAGTCACACTGAAGATTACATAGGACTCATCAACTTCAGTATTAAAGCATCAGAGGACCTAGAATATGACATTCTGGAAGACAAAGTAGCTTGAATTGCTAAATTCAGCAAATTCTTTCCAGGAAAACTTGAATTTTCAATGAAATAGAGGACTTCAAACCTACCTAATAAAATAACTAAAAACTGAATAGAAAATTTGGACTTCAAATATGACTCAAGATATATATATATATATATATATATATATATATATATATATATATATATATATAAATGATAAATACAAATAAAAAATGTTAATCAGTCACATTAAATGGGAAGACAATATGGTAGACAAAATCATGGATAGGAACATAATTAGATAGAGCATGTGGATATTAATTGAGCATGGTATTTTCACTCATGAACCCTATATTTCTATTGGGAAATATGAAGGGTTTATACTTGAACAGAAAGGGTGAGTTACAAAACAGATATATAGCAATTAAGACATTACAAAAGATTATACTGGGAGAAAAGTCAATCATTAGAGGATAATTAATACCACATGATGAGACACAAAGAACCTATTGTAGTAGAGACAAAGAAGGGACAGTGTAAACACAGAGTAAAATCTTATTCTCATCAGATTTGTCTTAAAGAAGGAATTATATACATTTCCATTTGGCTTTAGATATTTATCTTGTGCAATAAGGAAGTAGAAACGGAAATGGGAAAGTATGCAGTAGACTGCAATCAGAAAAAAAAATAATGTTGAGGAGAATTAAGTGGAAAAGGAGAAAGAAACATACAAATAGGGGGAAGATAGGATGGAGGGAATTGAAAAAAAGTTTTTGATGTTTTTTTCTCATGACCTTTGTCCCTCCTTAGTTCTAATTCTTCTTTCAAAACATGCCTACTATTAAAACATTAAACAAGCAAATCGAATTGTTCACTGCCATGGTGAGATGGAGGAGAAAAGAGGGAGGGAAAAATTGTGGAAATCAAAAATTTATAAAAGAATAAAGTCAGAAAACTATTTTTGCGTGTAATTGGAGAAAAAGAGAAGAAAAAACAAGGAGAGAACACAAACTGAAGCAAAGCAAATAAGTAGAACATGGAGAACTTTGTAGAAAGGAACAGTAGTGTAAGCAATATTGTAAAATGATCCAAGGTGAATAATTTACCAATTATAAGCAATACGATGATCCAAGAAAATGCTGAAGTATTCATGATGAAACATGAGAAAACGTTGATGGAGTCTGAATGCAGACACTTTTCTTTAATTTCTTATGTTTTTTCTCTATAATGTCTTTCACAGTATGATTTACATGGAAGTGTGCTTTCCAAGACTACACATTTATAACCTTTGTCAAACTGCTTTCTCTCTCTTATTTATTTATTTTTTTTGCAAGGCAGTAGGGTTAAGTGACTTGCCAAAGGTCACACAGCTATGTAATCATTGTCTGAGGTCAGATTTGATCTCAGGTCCTCCTGACTCCAGGGTCAATGTTCTATCCACTGCACCACCTAGCTGCACCCATGTTTGTTTCCCAATGGGGGAAGAAGAGGAAGAAAGAGAATTTGAATTTCAAACTTTGGAAAAAAAGTTAAAATTGTTCATTTAAGTCAGAATAATATTAAAGAACAAAAAAAAGTCTATGAACCTATTCAAAGCTTTTAATCTCTGTTAACTTCAGTTTCATCACATGAATAATAATTTCATCATCCTGACAGGGTAGTTGTGAAGCTAAATTGCGATTTTTCAAGTGACTTAAATGCTAATTATTATTAATATTATTTTCATTTTTGTTTAAGGAAAGGAGAAATAAAACAGAATAAAGAAAAGATGAAAGAAAAAACAAGAGCAAAAAGAGAAAGCAAGAAAAAGCTAGGAAAAAAGAGCAAGAAAAACAATACAACAAAGAGAATGAAATTAAAAAAAACAGAGAAAGAGAGGGAAAAAAAGAAAGGGGAAGGACTGAAAGAGGAAAAAATCATTCTTTAATTTAATGCTAATTTTTCCTTTGGACCCTAATACCTATTTTCATATCATGTTAATTATGTTAATTAAAGATGTTAATTAACAGTGTAGCTTCCTTAAGGGAAGAAGAAAGAGTATGGTTTTAAAACAAACTGTGGTCTAGGTCCACTGGTAGAATTTGAAATTAATCATTGTCCTAAGGAAAAGTGTGAAAAAATGCATGCCAACTATTTTCTCTCTCTCTCTCTCTCTCTCTCTCTCTCTCTCTCTCTCTCTCTCTCTCTCTCTTTCTCTCATTCTCTCTCCCCCCTATCATTATATGTATATATTTGATATGATAAATTATACTCTGGCATGCCTAGGCACAAAAAAAAGAGTACACAGCAAAGGGAATGAATCATACTATACTCAATATGTTTCTTTAAGGAATTGTGCAGGTAATAAAAAATCTAAAATTCCATTAAAGTCACTAATTCTGAAAGAAAGAACAATATGCTCCTTAAACCTAATGTATTTTCTTTTCAAAAGGGCAAGATGTCATCTACCTCTAATTCTTGGGGAGGATAGGTATAATTATCTTATAACAGACACTCAAGAATTTTTTGACAATTATTATCAAATTTGATCCTCACATCACCATGTATCTTAAGTACATTAAGTTTTTTCTATTTTATGGTTGAAGAAACTGAAGCAATCAGAGATTGAGTAATTTACCAAGGGTTACAATAGCTGTTGATTTAACATTTAAAGTCAGGTTTTCCTGAATTTTTGCTTAACATTCTATCCCTTGCACCACCAGATGCTTTTCTGCTTCTCTCATAGATTTCTCCAGTTTGCCTTAGTGCCACTTCAACTATTTAGATCTAAGTTACCATGTCTTTTTCTGCTATAATTTTTGGAAAAGTGATAGCTCAGTCTGAATAGGCACAGAGGACTCTTCTGAAAAAAAGATGTAAAATAATTTCAGAACAATAAAAGTGATTTTTCTTTTACAGCATGAGAATTTAAAACACATATGAAGCATCTTTTCTCCAACTGGCATTGGCCTTAATTGCAATATCTTTACTCAAATTGATAATGGAGACAAACCACTCATATGTGATCTCTGAATCACTAAATATAGGAGGATGTTAAATTAAGTAATATAGCTAAATTATTTTCTTTGGGCCAAAACTCCAACATCCATACAATTATTAGATACACTGTGGATTTAACTACTTTGCTGTATCTGAGTCATTAGGGACCAAAAAAAAATATGTGAACCATGTATAATGTAATGTTTAAAATACCTAGTAGAAGCTTTCATAATGAATCTCAAGGTATTACTGATTATCTCTGTCTTCTCTATTCATTTTCCTTTGTCTTTATTGAATATAGTCCTAGAATAGTTAATTTGTCAATCCTCATATGTTTAAAATAAATACTTTGTGATAACCCAAACTTTGAAAGTGAGACACTAAGGTGTAGTACTTTATCAAGACACTTATGAAAAGTCTGAGAAAAACATTCATCATGATTTTCCCCAGGACTTCTGGCTTTGGAGAAAAAAGTCAAATTAACCCTTTTTAGTATAAATTAATCACTTTTCCTAGTTATTTGCCAGCATAACACATTGCTTTTATACTAATTTGGAGACTATATTCTATTTAAAGAGTATGAGGAAACCACAAATTAAAACTAGCTTGATTTAACTTTTTTAACTGAAAGGTACAAAATCATGTTTGATTTAAAGTATATAGAAACTTGCTATAAAATGTTTAGGCATGAACTTAAATTACCTGAACTATGAATTGTCTTTTCATAAATTTCTTCCTTTGTTTCTTTGATTGCAAAAATTTTTTCTCTAGCACTCTAATTTGATTTTGAAAATTATTCCTTAACTCTTCCAGTTTTAATTGTCCTTTGCAGTTTGGCTTATGCTTTCTTCTTCTGTGTTGTGTATTGGTCTCCTCTGCCATTATAGTAAATTTTTATGGTTAGGTATTTTTTTGTTGTTAGCTCATTTTCCACCTTATTTCTTGAGTTTGATTTCCTAGCATTGAAGTGGGAGGGACACTGTGTCAAGCTTTAGGTTTTTTTTTTAACATTATTATTTTCAGAGCATATTCTGGGGGTTTGGAAGTTTTCGGTGTTTTATGGTCACTGCTATTATAATGTGCATACTGTTCCTTGCAAAGGAAGGATCCCTTCCCCTGTGGGACTGGAAGTGAAATTATTCATCAGGATGCTCAATTTCTTGTGATCAAAACTGTTAATAATCCTCAGAAATTCTACACCCTCTTGAGCAAGTGTTCTCCATCCTTAAACTATGAGTCAAAAGTGGATATAGGTCATGGAGTTGCTAAACATTCCTGTATTAATTACTGCCCCAAAGATATCCTCTGTAATCTTTTTCTAACTAGTTGCCAGTTTCCCTTACCATGAAAACTCCCAAAGCTGCTGGTGCCTCTTTCACTGCCTTACTCCCACCATTGTTCTTTATGCTCATTTTTTTCTGATCTGTCTCCACTTATTTGTCACAGATCTCTTTCTGGTCTCCTAAGTTGTCTTGGATTGGAAGAAGTTCTCACTCTGACCTTTTGTTTTGACACTACTTCTCCAAAATTTTATTTGAATCATTATTTTTAAAGCACTTTGATGGAGAATTCAGGTGAGTACATTTTCTACTCTGCCATCTGGATTTCACCTCTAGAAGTCTAAATCAAAAAGCCTAAGTCTTTTAAGCAATAAAGTAATATTTTCCTCTGACTTTTATAATTATCAATAATTTGATCTCATCTTAATATTCAAATGCATTTCTTATTATAGTCTGCTCTGCATGTTTCATTTCAGTCAGTTCTTAATATCCTTGAGACACTCACATCTTCATTTTTTTGTGGATGCCATTTATACTATATAGATTTCCCTTTCCCTACCTTTTTCTTTCTTTAAAACTTAACTAACTCTGAAAAAAATTTGTGGGGAAGTTAGGTGGAACAGTGAGTAGAACACAGATCCTGGAGTCAGAAAGATCTGAATTCTCCTATCAGACACACTTGATACTTACTGGGGCAAGTCATTTAACCATATAGCCTTGCAAATAAAAAAAAAAAGAAAAGAAAAAAAAACTAGTGTCAATTATGCTATCTTCCAGTCATAAAGGCCTTGTTTTTAATCCTGTTACAGTTGCTCTAAATCTATGGTTCTAAAAATTGTATTTTTTTCTTATATGCTATGAATGTAGAATTCTGTTATATGATAGCAACTAATTGTTCCCTCTTGGGAACAACTGTGTGTGATAATTTTGCTTCATCAACTTCTGAGTATCTTGAAAGCAGAAATGTCCCTATATATTTCCTTCTACCCTTGACTCTTAACATGTTTTTTAATATACAATGACTATTCAATAAATACTCATTATTTGATTTTTAAATGAAGTTCATGTGAAGACTGACCTTGGAAATTAGACTTTTGTATTTTTATAGAGTATTTTATGTACTTGAGTTCTCCCAATTTCAGAGAATTCAGTGACTTAGATTTAGAGAGTTTTGGGTTTAGCTAGAGCAGTAGACTGCATAGAATAAAAACTTCATCAATTCAGGCACCAAATTATTGTGGTAATTCAGGCAATGATAATGTGAAAGTGTTTGAGGATAGGACTTTTTTTCTTCTTGTGAGGAGATCTAATAGTATTGAAAAAATATTCAAAGGGTATTTTAAAGAACGGACATTTTCAAATAACCTCCAGCACTGCTGAACCATCAATTTCACACAAATAATTGATGTGCTAATTACAAATCAATCTTATCTACTCAAAAACTCATTCCCTAAGGATATTTCTAATTATATAATTTGAGTGAATAAGCAAATGAACTCCGTTTGTCTATTTCTAATTATGGAATGTATGCAAAAAGTGATAAAGTAGATTTTTTAAAAAAAGAATTTCAAAGTACAGACTTTTCATTAATTTAGATACTTTTTGACAGTTTAGGATAAAATAAGTCAAGTGGACTTAACAATTATTTGTTAAAAAAAAAACACTCATTCTTGCATTCAAGTGGCACTTTTTATTTTAAATACATGCTACTTTACTGCAATTTTCATTGTCAATTTATCCACATAGGCATACATTTTACTTTCTTGCACCAAGCACTCTGTTAAGACATGCTTTTTATTCAAGCTTTTTATCTTTTCATGCTTCTCATATCCTTTCAATTTTCTTTTAACAAAATATTTACTATTTTGAACCCCAATTCTTATATTTCTTTGAGAAATTCTTTAATTAAATAATGCATGTCAGAACATTAATAGCAAGAATTTTTAATTAGTAGATTTAATGTGTATTCATAATAGCCATCAATAAATGATATCTTTTAAATTTTTTAGTGTTTTTTTTTGCAAGGCAAATGGGGTTAAGTGGCTTGCCTAAGGCCACAAAGGTAGGTAAATATTAAGTGTCTGAGACTGGATTTGAACTCAGGTACAGCTGACTCCAGGGTCAGTGCTCTATCTACTGCACCACCTAGTCACCCCAAAATTTAAATTTTAATTGTTTATTAAATAATATTGCTGGTAAGAGAAAGATTCTAGCAATAGGAAGAACAAAAATATGGCTAATCCAAGTTATACACTATAAGGTATGTAGTTATACTTTCTTGGTTGCAAGTTTATGTAGACTTGACTAGGGAAAACTAAAGGGGATTCTGAAGAATCCTTTTTCTTTTCATCCTTTCCCTGTTATCTTTTAAACTTCTCTATTTCTCCAAGTATAGGATAAACCCTTTTTTGAAAAATTTGGGGTTTAAAAACTGGGAGCATCTTATACAATGATTGTAGATTTTTTTTACTTGTATTTCCCACTTTTTCGTGGTTGTTGTCTTTGAGCTCATTGTTTCACACTTCTTACCTGTATATTAGGATATGTTTTGCCACATTTTGCCCAGAAATGGCTCAGAAAAAAAAAATTTTGTATAGAGCTGATTCAAGTCCAAAGTGAACCAGTTTGCAAAACTGAATGGAACTTGTGCTGCTGAATGTCAATTTGGTCCTTCTCCAAATGAGAAAACTATCCAAACTTGGCTATGATAAGAGGAAACCTGACTTAAAGCATCCTAGCAGAAGGCCATGAGAGGCAAGTCGACCAAAGGGCCTGATTTAGAGGGGGAAATGAAGAGATTCACTGAAGAGCAAAGGGCCATTGGCATACCTGTATACACAAAGATGGTTCAGTAGGAGACCAGAAGAATTACTGATGAAAAAGAAGTGACTGGTTTCAAAGTAATTAGTAATTTAATTAGTAATTAGAATTAGAATTAATTAGTAATTAGAATTAGTAATTTAAGTTCTACATTAAATACATTTGATAAAGCAATCATCTTAAATCCGTTTGGTCAGATGAAATGTAACCAATATTTCTCTTAATTTAAGTCTAATTATTACAGATTGAGAATTCAATTGTGGTAAATTAAAGGGTAGAAATAAGAGAAAATAATTATTTTAAAAATCTACAAATTATTGACTTATATTGCTAAGTCCTATCATTTTCTCCAGAAGAGCATTTCTATTATATTTATAATTTGAGTAAACATTTCATGCTTGCTGCAATACTGTTGTTGGCTCCGAGGAATGCAGAAGGTATTTAACACATGGTCCCACTTAAAAAATGCTTATCTTCTAATTAGAAAGATAGGAATGATATGGATAAAGTCTTGATGAAAATGATAACTAATTTTATATTGATCATAGTTATTATACCCAATTAGAGAAAGGAGATCATTTTAGCCTCCAATGTTGTTTGAGGACTCATGAGAGGTTGAACCTGAGATGAATTTTGAAGGAGTAGAAGGGAGAAAAGAATATTTTATGATGTTTTGATGTGGGACAAAAAAATTAATAATCAGTGACTGGAACTACCATAGGGAATAATAGGATGTAGTTGAATGAAGTGAAAGATACTACTGAGTATACATGTTTAGCTCGTCTAGATAAAGTGTAATAACAAAAGTCATAGAGAAGTTTTAACACAATAGAAGTATGTGAGAAGTATTAGAATATAAAAATAGAATTAAGGTGACAATTAGGAATAATAATTGACATTTATATAGGTCTTCAGAGTTTACAAAGCATTTTACAATTATCTGATAAGACTTCAAAAGAATAGCAAATATTTATATCCCAATTTATAAGTATGGAAACTGAGTCTGAGAGAAATAAAAGAGATATTTTTCATCATTATATAGGTTGTAAGCAACAGAGATGGAATCTTAACCCAAGTCCTCTCAGCTAAAATCCAGTGGCCAAGAAATAAAGTAATAATTATAAAAGAAACAAATAAAGAAGAAAACTCAGTGGGTTTGGTCACATGAGTACAAAAATTCTGAGTGTCATTTAATGAATCTTAAAGAAAAAAATAAATATAAGAAAAAATGACCATTATGACTTTCTCAATGTTATAGTATATATCAGATAACCTTAAGATTTTCTAAATGAGTTCTCAGTATTCATGAGTTAACACTGCTTCTGGTAAATATTGCATCATATTTTTCAGACAAGGTCTATAATTTGTCTTGTAATTTAAAATGTAAATTCTGGGAATTGAAAGTAGTATTGAGAAGAGTATAAATTTGAGACAAATTTAAATCCATAAATTGATTAATCAGAACTGTGGTTTAAGGTACTTGCTTTTCCAGTGGTTGTGAGAAATTGAAAGTTCCTTGAAAAGATGCTGAATAATAGAAATGATCACTAAAATCATCTGATAAAAGTTGATACCTTTCACAATTTTATTGTTAAGGAAAACAAGATGATCTTTTCAGAAAGCATTCCTTTGATTCCCTTATATTTTACTCTTTACTTGGACTTTTCTTGCTTTTATGTCTATTTTAGCACTAGAGACACGTATTTTTAAGGATTGAGTTAAATAAGAAAAGCAATATCTCAGTATTATTTCATCTTTTAAAAAATTTTTACTGTTTGATGCTAATATTTTAGGGAAAGCAGTCTTCAAAATGGAAATTACACTGAGTAAGAACATTTTATTCAAAATATGTGAGTAATTGGCAATTAAGTTTCTTTTAGATTTTGGCACAAAAGTATAGTAACCACTGATGGATAAATGATTTAAAAATAAATCATATCAAGGATCTTATTGGAGCAAAGTTGATTGTGATAGAAAGTAATAATTAACTGGCAGCAGGAGAGGGATAGGCAATTGTACCCTAGACAAAATTAAATCTTCATGATTGATACGTATCATATTATGAAAACCTATATCTCTGGGAAGAATTTAGAAATTTCAGATAAAATCCATCTTCCAGAAACCCACAATTATTTCATGGGATAAAAATCACTATTTTCAATATATTTAAGGATGTTTTAATCTCATCTATATTCAATGGAGGTTTCACATGGAATCTTGTTTAGAAGGCTCTGAACTTGATAGAATTTCTAGCGATAGAGTAGAGTAGAAGAGCTTTATTAAGTAGGAATGATTTTACTCTAAGGAGTAACTTGGATAATTGCAGTTAGAAATAGAATGTTAGAACTTGTGAAAAATTGGGTTGCTAAGGACCTTAGAAATGTAGAAGAAAAATGAAAAGCAGGATTTTACAGGAACATATACAAAGGGCTATTGAATTGTCACTTTTAACTCTCAGTATATGATCCTAAGTTGATTTCAATCAGGATTTTTATAGCCTTGAAGATTGAAAGAAGGAAGTCAACCACAAGAACATATGTAATATCATTTTGACCAACTCTATAATTTGCTGTTTATTAATCTATAAATGCTTTATGAAGATTTTTGTTGCATTAAGTAAAAAAAAATAAACTAATAAGGTACTGTTAAAAGAGCAATCAGTTGTAAAGTATTATCTCTATTCCTGAGGGAGGAAAATTCAAGGAAAATATTCCACCTATAAAGCAAATTTATCTTAATTGTCATTAAGTATAAAAAATGATATTAGCCCTAGGAATCACTGTATCATTTTTGACTCATTTATAGATAATAATTATGTGAAGCTTGACCAATAGCACATGGTTTGTTTTTATCCATAGCAACTCATCAATGGTGTCTAGTCAGGATAAAAGGGGGTAAAGCTTATTTGAAAAAAAAGTCATAGATTCAGTTGTTTTTAAAATTTTCATTTGATTGGGTAATTTCTCCATGACTCAGTAGATGGTTTAAATGAATTGATGTGAAAGGAAAAAATTAATTACCTGATTTTCAAATTTCCTCTGATGAGTATCTCCAAAATTAACTGGGCAGGATTTTGGGCAACAGACATACAAAATGTTTTTAGTAGAATACTCAAAGCTTTTATAACTCTCTAGGATTTTCTAGGCCTTTTCTTCCATTGGAATATATACTTGCTTACTCCAGAGTAAGAATGTTCACAGTTTAAGACAAGTAACCATACCAAACAGAAGAATATTAAATACTAAAAGAATACAAATACTACATCATCATCATGATTATGTAAACTAAAAAAAATCATTTAAACAAAAAAGGTCTTTCTTCATTTGATTTCATTTGAATTTATGTGATGTAGAACTCTGACAATTTCAAACTCTAAATTCAAGCAGAAAATTGTGGCAAATAATGTCAACTATCCAGTTTTCTGACCTCCCCATAAGGAGAGAAATGGGTTTAGATTTTAAAGTCTCTATTGTGTAATTTAATTGCCTCAATTTTCTCCTATGATTTGATGGGGATGCTTGTTTTTAGAACTTACTTTTTTTAGTCAGAATGTTATTTTTTTGTTTTTGTTTTTGTCTCCAAGTATGTTAGGGAAAAAATCAACCATGAGAAAGCTAAAAATTATCACTGTTAATAAGAAATAGGTTTATTTAAAATGTAAGAAATTGCATTAGAATTTTTATGAATTTAAAATAAATATATATATTTTCTCAAATGTGTTCTAGCAAATTATTCTATTAAATCTAGTTTCCTAAATTCAGATCCATATCCATAGCTTTGTCATTCAAGAAAACATTTTTTTCTTGGTCATCATAGGTATGAGCTAATGCAGTCTTAATTTATTAAGTTCAATATACTCTTTTATAAATCAATATTAAATGTCCCCTAACCCTATGTAAAAGTCATCCATTATCATCAGATAAAACTATAGGTGAGCTATTTTAATTAATAAATAAATATTTCCCTAAGCACATCCAATTAATTAAAAGGGTTGTTTTAAGAGTGTAGAATACAGTTTTATAAGTTTATGTAAGCTTCTTAGAACAATTAAATATAATTATTTGTGAATTCTATTTCATCAAAGGCATTAAGAGATTAAAAATTATGAACATGTTTATTGAAAAGGAAATACAATGCCTAGCAGTAAACCTGCATGTTAGATTTGTATGTCTTCTTAAACAAGCTGCGTAAATCTTATTTAAGCTAAGAATGAGCAATTGAGGGAATATGAGAGAATGAATACCACTTTCACCATTAAAGAAGGAAATCATGCCTGCTAACTGTGCTAATTAGGAAACTAATTCTTTTATAACCTAACTATATAACATATTTTCAATTACTTGAAAATGACTTTGGGTAAAGTGTATTTTATTTTTTGAGTCTAATGGTTCTATGCCAGTGCTGGACTAGTTCTATATTGGTTTTTATAGTTAAATATAAGGAGTATTTATTTTCCTCATTCAATGTTTGCAAACAGTTAACACAAAGCACATGAAATAACTGGATGATTTGGGTTGAGTATACTTGATTTGTGTGCAAATTAATATGCAACAAGTCAGAACAGCTGCTAATTCTCCTGTCAAATGTCATTTTAAATGAATTAAAAATAAATATTGAAATGAAGGTAGATTAAGCACCACAATTTACAATATTATTTAATCTGCAGTAAACAAAATCCTCATGTAATATCTACATCAATGATAGAATTTATTTTCCATATTATAAAGGCTACTTCTACAGAGTTTTGAGGAATATTGCCAAATAAAAAAAATAGTTCTTTCAAATTGCAGTAAATAAATTCCAGAAAAAATAAATATACACATAAAGACTGACAGATTGCTTTCTGGGGGGGGGGGAATTGTAAAACTCAAATAATATCTTTAATAAAAACAAATTTAAAAAATAAATAAATATATACCTTATACAAAATAAAATCTTATTTGCCCAGAATTCCTAACTGTAGTGCACGATCTTTTGATAAATTGAATCTTAAGGGATTATCACTAATCAATTATTATAAGAAAAATAAAACTTACTTCTTATAGAAAGGAAGTTAACTTATAATGTTCTTCTTGACTTACAATGTGTACATGTCAATATTTTTTGTCAAATATTTTAATCTTTTAGACATACATAATTTTTGTTTCTTACTGTAAATTTCTTTATCATAAACAGGTTTCATACTATGCAATTGATTTTGAAAAAGTATAGATTTTTGTCTGCTTCTCTCCCTCCAATAACATTTATAAATATGAATGTGGAGTTGTTAGTTCCATAAAAAAGTCAACTCCCTCCTTCTAAGGAAACAGGAAGCTTGCCTCATTATCTTTAGGCGAGCAATGAGAAATACAGTAATCATAGTATAAACACCATGGAAAGGAGAAAGAGAAGCTCATGTTTATGAAAAATTGTTTCTGATAAGCTCTGGATTTCTTGAATCAATGTAACTCATTCTTTTCCTTCTTCCTCCTCCCTCCCAATGGGGTCTCTAATAGTCATGACATGAAACTGGGATCATGAAATCAAGGAAGGAAACCATAAAATATGCTGTGAATTCATTAACTGCCACTTATCATTTTAGGGTCCTTTGTATAATTCCTGTTGCTATGCTCCCTAAATTCTTGTTTTGAATTCAGTTTCTTAATGCTTCCCATAAACCTGTAGAACTTAATAAATAGTTATACTTTATATTTTTTTATATTTCTCCAGTTACATGTAAAATCAATTTTTAACATTCATTTTTTTAAACTGAGTTCTGAATTCTCCCACTTTCTACTCCACCCCTTACATTAAAGAATCAAGTTATTTGATATAGGTTAAAAATGTGAAGTAATACAAAACATTACCATAAAAACAAAATAAAAACATCACTCTCTACACTACCCAAAAAGAGAACACTCAAGAAAAATAGTTATTAAATAGTCTTTTTCTGTCTATACTCATCAGTAACTGCTTTTGGGAATGGATACTATCTTTTATCATATGTCCTTCAGTTGTCCTGGGTCACAGCATTGCTGAGAAAACATAATTCATTCTCAGATGATCATACTACAATATTGCTGTTATTTGCATATAGTACATCTGTTCACGTATAGTTCATCTCTTCAGGTTTTACTAAGAACATCCTGTTTATGATCTTTTTGTAGCAGAATAGCATTCTATCATAATCACCTACCACCATTTCTTCTGCCACTCCTAAACTGTTGGGCATGCCCTCAATTTCCAGTTCCTTGATACAAGAAAAGAGCTGCTATAAATATCCATATATGTATGGGTCTTTTTCCTTCCTGCTTTTCATATCTTTTGGAATATAGACCTGGTAGTGACATTAATAATCAGATGGTAGGCAACAGTGTGTTGATGTTTCAGTTTTCCTACATAGCCTCCAAGATTTTTATTTTCTCTTTCTATCCTGTTAGTCAAACCATTAGGTATAATGGAGTATGCCAGAATTGTTTTAATTTGCATTTCTCCAACTAATAGTGACTTAGGACATTTTTTTTTAAATATGGTCATATATAGTATTGATAATCTTATTTGAAAACTCTACATAACTTTGATCATTTATTAATTGGAAAATGATTACTTTTAAAATAAATTCACCTCAATTCTTAATTTGAAAAATGAGGTTTTTATAAAAAAAAAAAACTTGTTTCAGTATTTTTCACCACAGATATTAATACTACCAGGAATTCTCTCCATCTTATTTTCTCATCCTATTTGCTATTCTATTCTCTCTCCTTTCACCATTCCCTTCCTCAAAAATGTTTTGCATCTTACTACCCCATTACAAAATCTTCCCTCTATACTATCACCTGCCCCCTTTTCCCACCATGACCCTAGCCCATTCCCTTCTATTATCTTCTTGAGTAAATTAGATTTCTATACCTAATTGAATGTGTATATTATTTCCTCTCTGAGCCAGTTTTAACCTCCCTCTCCTATCACCCACAATAGCTCTGGTGTGGGTCTGGACATGAATTTCCAAGAGTCAGATTGGGTAGACAAACATGCCCAAACACAAAAAGGTTGGGAAGTGAAAATTGACCAACTTTATTTTTGGAAACTCAGACTTTTTCACACCAAAAATTTATCTCAAGAAGGACTGGTTAAAGGAGACCCAGTTTTACAATTTCCTGGGTAAATTTACAATACTTGTTCTTAGAAATATGAATAGTTCCCTATCAAAGAAACTTTTTACAACTACTTTCGGAGCCATAGATTATCCTAGATCAGGGTTCACTGGTGAGCCAACAGATCCATACAATGAGCAATGATCCACACATATCTTTGATGGAAAAAGTCACCAAGTATATGTGAATATCACTCCCTGGGACTGGCCTGCTACAGATTCCCCCTTCTTAGGCATGCTGAAGCTTTAGGTGGTGTGTCAGGACATCTGTGTTTTGTCCCAGTGACAAAAGGGGTTTAATACAAATGGGTATAATACACTATATCAACAATAATTCAACGATACCAGGAAGCATGCTCACTAATAGGTTTCTAAAATGAAAAGAATGAAACCTATTAACAAAGTTAAACAAATTATCAATATTTGAATCCATTTCCATTCTAGATGCCAATGCAATATCATTAACAATTTTATGCAACTGATTCATATCCATAGTTATAGAGTCATTATACCACATTCCATTCAAATAATCTTTTATATTATCCCATGGAATAAGTGGGGTGTTATATTTTGAGGGAGTAATACAAATAGCAGAAAATCTATAAACACATTGCAATTGATCATTACAGAGGTTTGTAATGCATTAATTAAATGATAAAGATCTTCATTAATTCTCTCCTGAGTCTCTTCTGATAATTCTAGAATATATTTAGCTTCCAATTTTTTCTTTATTCCCTTCTTATAAAGAAATAGTCACTGAAGTAGCTGCTATAATGGTGGCCACAATACGTAATATCCCTAACACAATACAACTAACACATCTCTTCTGCCTAATTTTCTTTAATGTTTTTTTCTAAGAACTCATCATCAGGAAACATATACCATCCTTCTACCTTGATGGGTATTATAGCAAATTTTGGTTGTCTTATCATGAATACAACATCATCATTCATCACGTCCTTATTTATACATGCTCGAATAGTGGAAATGTAACAGTTAACATTTTATCCCCATTTTTTCTCTGATAATGTTGACATCTTTGAAAGATCCTATCTTGAAGGCAATATCTGTGCATGAAGTCACAGATAATTTCTTTTCTGCATATGATATTTTGTCCAACATCTTATTCCATTGTAAATACCTTATCTCATCTACAGCTGCCAAAGCCTTTCACATCTCTGAATTAGCTAACCCTATTTCTGGGTATATAATTGCTTTAATAAAGCCAAGAATACCCCATGGAACCACTCTATAAGGAGAATTCCACACCTGTAACAAAATAGAATGAACATAAATTCTTCTATTTGGTGTACGATTGAGCAACCCAGGATGGAAAACATTCATTTTTGAAATCCAAAGCATGTAAATTTAAACAAGGATATTCTGTAGGAATTATCTTTCTTCCTTCAATACTCTATACAAATGGAATTCCTGGTATTTCTAAAGTCCTAAATGCTCCCCTGTTATAAACATTTTGATGAGTTAAATGATTGGTTTTACTTAATTTAACACAAGGTTCAGCAGTACACGTTTTACAAAAACATATAGGTGTCACAATGTTCAAACAAGAGAAATTATGCCTAACTTTTCTTCTCAGCTTCTCTTCTTTGATATCTCCAGTAGGAAATTTGTTATATCTCAAATAATCTGCATCTTCCCCAATTAATACAATTTCAGCCATACTCTCTCCCTATTGTAGAATAGTGACCCATGGAGGGTTTTGAACAGAGGTCCAATATTCAATTCCTTTTACAATCCCCAAATTGTTCTTGAATAATACAAGCATCATAAATTGTCTCATAAGTCCATGACATGTTCTCCTCTCATATTTTCCTTTTTGATTTCTTAAGTGTAAGTTATTCATTTCCTGTATTACTTGAGTCATCTGGTCTGCATGGTCTGATGTTTCTTTCTGGTACTTAGTTTCTCCATCTGTGCATAAAACAGAAGCATACCCTCGATGCCAGGTTAATAATGGATCCAGTCATTTTCATTGTTGATGCCTTAGGATCCTTTCACATGAAAATGCTTTTCTCTTCATGTTGCATGTCCTTAAAAAATCTTTCTTCAGGTTTTAATTGTTTATTATTCAATGTTAAAAAGTTTATGGTATATAAGTCAAAATTTACTCTCCTTCCTTGTTTCCCCTTTGTCCCTATATATTCCCCCCTTCTTTTGCACTTCCAGAAATCTCTTTAGAACTTTATGTTTTCTTTCTACTAAAGATTGACCAGTGGGGTTATTGGGAATACCTGTAACATGTTTTTATATTGTAATATAGGCAGAATTGTTTAAATGCCATAGGAGTATATCCAGGGCCATTATGTGTTCTTGTGGATTTTGATATCCCCACAATAGAAAAACAATGTATTAAATGATCAATCACACCTTGTGTGGCATTTGAACTTTGTGCTGGTGCCATTGTATATGAACTAAATGTATCTGCAGTAACATGAATAAATTTCATTTTTCCAAAAGGTGCATAATGAGTCACATCCATTTGCCACAATTCATTAGGAACCACCTGGCCTCTAGGATTCTTAGAGTAATTTGGTGGGGTAGGTAAATATGGGATGCATTGTTGACAGGATTTTACTATATTCCTTGCTTGTGATCTTAAATTATTCCCTTAGTAAAGAAGCATTCTGGTGAAATTTTTTATGAGACTGCCTAGCTTGAAGGGTTACTTAAGCAGCCCAATGATTGCCCTCATATATAGGCCCAGGCAATTCAGTGTGGGAATATATTTATTCAAAAAGGATTATATCTATCTCTTATAACTTCTTTTAAATCTTTAAAGACTTGATATAATTTTTCATCAGTGCCATGTTTCTATGTAGCTGACCACATGATAACTATACTTACTATCTGTAAAAAATGTTAAGGGTTTGTAGCTGTTCTAATAATACCATTAATTAGTCATATTAATCATTCTTTTGTTTTGATTAAAAAATTTTAAATTGCATTTATGCTTGGATCTACAGGTCTAGAATAAGGTCCATCACATTGTTTAAAAATTTCAGAAACCTAGAGTGTCGTAACTTCAGATATTTTTCCTTATGACCTCTACAGAGGAATCAATCATTAACTCTAGGCTTTGACATCATTTACAGTAAAATAGCTTATATTGATAAAACTAGATCATATAACTTTTCAACATCTTGCTCATCAGTAAATTGCCTAACTATGGGTTACATCATTGTCAATCTTCCAATCATTTTTCCAAGCCTCTCACATTATGTCAGCATTATTGGAAATAATTGCAGTTATGCTATAAATTCCCAATTTCTTATACAAACTTCTTCTAAACATCTTCTAAGGTTTCCATTTTTGATTTTTAAAATTAAACATTAAATTCTTAACCTACATGAAACATATTTCCATGTTGACATCTCGTTCTGTTAAATTTAACCTTATAACTAATCATGCTACACATAAATTTCTTTCACATCTCTGTTTTATAAGCTTATTTTCCTCTTGTTCAAATTTTTTCCTATTTTCAAAAAGAGAATAAGATTCTCTATGAATTTAGTTATATATATATATACACATATATATGTATGTGTATATATATATATATATATATATATATATATATATATATATATGTATAAAGTTTCAAAAATCCAATGTAAAACTTTTACCAATGCCAGGGTTACAGGACAGATATATGAGTTCTTCTTCTCAAATAACAGATATTAAATAAGTTACTTTGATCTTACAGATAAATATTCCCTTTAAGAAACACTAGGTGCAAGAGCACAGCTTTTCACAATCTCTGAGCCAAAAGACTCAGAAATATAACCTTGTTGGCAAGGTATTCTCATGTTTTCTTATAAGAAATCTTTACAAAGGTTATGGATGATATTTCAATCCATCCATTGTTTGTTACTGTAACACAATATTAATGTTTCAAAAAATTTTCTCAATTGGCTCTTATACAAAATTTACTAACTATACATAACACATTTCAATTTAATGTATATTCCCTTTGCTCCCTAAGACTCTGTAATACATAAAAATTTCTTGAGACCAGATGTTTCCAAAATTGCTTTTTATGTTTATAATATTTTCTTTAAAGTTCTCTTAATAATCTTATAAATTCCAAACTCATATTCAAAATTACCTTAAATTATTTTACTTTTCAAAATATTAAAGTTTTCAAATCCTTCTTATCTTTATCAGTGCTATTCTAACTTCTCAACACTCTAACTTAAAATAGCTTTCTATCCTCACTGACAAAATGATATTCTGGGAATTGGAGATTCCTCACATTTTGAGATATCAAGGTAATATACATTATTTACCTTTACTGTTTATCATTTTTATCAGTCCCTGCTCACCTGCCAAAATAATTTTATTTTATATATCTCTCTCTATATATAGATGATATAGATAGATATAGATATAGATATAGATGATATAGATATATTATCATGGTAATTAAGACCAGTCCAAAAAATAATTTTAAGGACAATTTCAGTTTCTCCTAGGTCCCTTATAAGTATAATTTGTCAAATCGGTAAGTAAAATTCTATTAGTCTATCAGACCAGAAAAGAGACACTAAAAATAATAGAACCCCTTCTCCTCCAAAATCAGCATGATTTCCAGGAAAATCTCCTTTTTTGGCACCAATCATAAGTTTTGGAAAAAAAGATCTAAGTTTGAAAAGAGAGAATATAAAGAAGATTGGCCAATCAGAACACAAAGGACAACAGGCCTGAGAGAGAGCTGAGAGCTTCCCTCTGCCTGTATTTTAAAGCAAACACATATAGACACATAAATGGAGTCAGATAATTTAGAAACAGAAACATAGGGGATCCCCCAAATCTGCAGAAACCCCACTCTGCTCTCACACTAGAGGGTCCCTTTAAACATTACACAAAGACAAAAAATAACGGGATAACATAACCAAAGGTGACAAATCTTCCAAGAAACCAGAGGAAAAATGCAGATAATCTTCCATTTTTCACAATACATTTTTCCATTCAAAGATTTTGATATCTAACACTTCTTGATTTTAACCATAAATAACTATATCCTTTGAGAAGACAGTCACTCAAAAATCCCTCAGCCTAATTGGAATATCCCCTGTGCCCTATCAATTTAGAGTAAACCAAATAACTTTAACAGCTCTAAATCTTTTCTGAGAGTGGGAGTCTTTTTTTTAAATCCTCAATTGTCCCATTATTTTTTGTAATAATCAAATTACATATTTTAAAATGAACCTGAATATCTTGTCTTTTTTGAAATTAAGTAGCATTGTAAATAAATTTAAATTTAAAATTTTATTTTATGTCATCAATTCTTCATGAAACAATTCTTTCTTATCTAATGCTTTTTCTTAATTCCTCTCTCTCAGTTAACTTCAATGTCTAGATAAGCGGGCCATGAGCCAACAAGCCACCTGTCCTCTCACTCCCATCGCCTCCTTTTTCAGGAAATTTTAGCCATGCCTGTTCATGTGTCTGTTAACTATACCCAATTATATTATTTGCTCCTGCCCATGGACCAATGCTAGAAAGCATTTCAAATGTTAGTCTTAACCCTGCTGCTTTACTTTTAGCCTGACTATTACAGTTGTCAAAAAATTCAGTTTTTTATATTAAGTAATCTCCTGGTGTAAGAGTAGATTTTGCTATTCTGGTCCAATCTTCTGGGGCTAATATTTGTCTACCTAATATTTCTATTATATTAAAAACATATGGGCTGGGTTTACCATATCTGATTGTTGCTCATTTTAATTCTCTAAATGTTTTAAAATCTAAATTATTGTATCCTTTCAAAACAATCCCTGAAATTTTTGGATCAGGTCTCTCAAGTACAGGAAAAGAGAGCAATGACTCTCTCATCTCCCATGCAATTTTCTCTCCCTTAATCTATTGCTTTTCGAGTAGCTAGTCATATGCTCCTTATCTTTGGTAATATTTTCTTCTTTAGACCATAAAGGAGCAGAAGATGGGTTATTAGAGTTGGGAGGAAGTGAAGCTGGCTGGGGAAAAGCTCCACCTCCAGAATCTCAGGAGGAGAAGCTGCTGTGGCAGCCTGAGGGGGTGGGACCCAGCATCCTGGAGACCTTCCGGTACAAGTTCCTAAAGCTGGAGCCAGGAGGAGAATTCTCCGGGATGGTATGGCCCTACCGCTTTGGCCTTCATACCCCTCCATCCACCTAACATAGGCATGGGTCTGAAGGTGGCTTTGGAGATAAAAGCCACCAGTCTTTTTTACTCTTATCTTCCTGCTGAATAGCTTGAATATCTACATCAACTTTTAATATACTCTGAGCCAAAGGAACATCTCCAGGTAGAGTCAGGAAGATTTTTAAGACTCCTCTAGAAAATGCCTCCTGACTGTCCTGTTTAAAATGGTCACTCCTCTGTTTCCAAACAGTTTCCCATTTTCAATACTTAATATTCCTTCTTCTGGAAATGAAGGACAACATTTTTGTACACCTTCACTAAATTCTTCAAATTGTTTAGTTGTTATTAACAAGCCTCTTTGTTTACCTATCTGCTTTCGCACTTTCAAATAATGTCCTCTGTCATTGCCCTGTCCCTGTCCCATTTTAATGCTCTCTCTTTTAGACCTGAAGAAAAAATTATTTACCTTAATTGCCTGCTGTCCCTTTATGAGTGTTCTTTTGACCCACAGGTGTACAGACTTTATCTTTCCTTTCAAGATTGATTCTCCTCCAGGTCCGATTGTCTGTCCATCTGTCAGTCCATCCATCTGTCAGTCCCTGTTCAGGCACCAGCTATTGCCCACAATAGCTCTGGTGTGGGTCTGGACATGAATTTCCAAGAGTCAGGTCGGGTAGACAAACATATCCAAACATGAAAGGTTGGGAAGTGAAAATCTACCAACTTTAATTTTGGAAAGTCAGATTTTTTATAGCAAAAACTTATCTCAGGAATGACTAGTTAAAGGAGACCCAGTTTTACAATTTCCTGGGTAAATTTACAATATTTGTTCTTAGAAATATGCATACTTCTCTATCAAAGAAACCTTTTACAACCACCTCTGGAGCCACAGATAATCTTAGGTGAGGGTTCATCAGTGAGCCAATGGATCCATACAATGAGCAATAATCCACACATAACTTTGATGGAAAAAGTCACCAAATATATGTGAATATCATTCCCTGGGGCTGGCCCTCTACACTTTCCCATACTGCTGCCAAAGATTTTTCTTGCCTCTTTTATGGAAAATGACTGATCTCATTCTACCTCGTCTTTTCACTTTCTCTGAGTACATTCCTATTTATCACCTTAATGCCCTCTTTTTAATATAATATGCCTTCATATTCAACTCCCTTCTGAACCTTGTCTATTCATGATCTTTCTATTTGCTCTAATAAATGAAAAAGTTCACATGAACTAGCAGTATCATCTTTTCATGAAGGAATAAAGGCAGTTCAAGATCATTAAGACCCTTATGATTTGCCTTACCTTTTTATGCTTCATTTGAGTCTCATATTTGAAGTTCAAATTTTCTAATTAGCTCTGGTCTTTTCATGAGGAATGCTTGAAAATCTCCTCTTTCACTGAATGACCAACTTTTCCCCTGAAAGAAAATGTTCAATTTTTCTGGGTAGTTGATTACTGGTTGTAAACCAAATTTATTTGCATTTCAGAATATCATATAACCAGTCCTATGATTCCTTAATACAGAAGATGCTAAATCTTGTGTTATCCTGATTGTAGTTCCACAATATTTGAAGTTTCTGACTGCTTGAAACATTTTCTCCTTGAACTGGAGCTCTAAAATTTGACTATAATTTGCTTGAAGGCATTCATTTTAGGATCTCTTTCAGGAGGTGATCAATGGACTATATCAATCCTCTGCTTCAAGAATATCAATTTAGTTTTCCTTGAAAATTTCTTGAACGATGATGTTTAGACACTTGTTTAGATTGTGGCTTTGAGGTAATCTAATAATTTTAAATTATCTCTCCTACATCCATTTTCCGGATTAGTTATTTTTCCAATGAGATATTTCACATTGCATTCTATTTGTTCATTCTTTGGTCTTGTTTTATTGTTTCTTGATTTCTCATAAAAAGCATTACCTTCCAATTGCTCAAAAACCTAAATTTTAAGGAATTATTTTTTTCACTGTACTTATGTATCTCCTTTTCAGTTTGGTCAATTTTGCTTTTTAAAAGTATTATTCTCCTCATTAACTTTTTTTCCATTTGGTTCAGTTTGGTTTTTGAAATGTTATGCTCTTTAGTATTTTTTTGTGTCTCCTTCACTAAACTGCTGACTTAGTTTTCATGATTTTTCTTGTATCAATCTCATTTATTTTCTCAATTTTTCCTTTATCTTTCTTCCTTGGTTTTCAAAATCCTTTTTGACCACTTTGATGACTTGAGATTGACTGAATTTTCCTTGGAGAATTTGGATGCAGAAATTTTGACTTTTTATCTTCTTCTGAGAATTTATTTTGATCTTCCCTATCACCACAATAGCTGACTATGGGAAGATTTCTTTTCTTTTGTTGCTTGTTCATTTTCATAGCTTATGACTTGATTTTAACTCTTTGTTATGGTGTAGGTCTACTTCCAGAATAGAGGATGTATTGTCCCAAGATTTAGGGGATTTTTTCACCTGTTTGTAGGTGCAAGTATATGTGAATATCACTCCCTGGGGCTGGTCCCTTAGGCATTGGGAAGTTTCCAATTCTTCCAAAGTCTTATGATGTAAGGAGAGGTTGGCATCACTCTCCTGGCCTGTGGTCTAGTCTGTGAGTGATCACAAGAACTCTTTTCTGCCCTGGACCTGTGGGGAGGGTCCCTGCTCAGTTCTTGCAGTAGGCCTCTGGTGCTTCTGTTCCTCTACTTGGAACTTTGACCTGGGACTGCGACTCAGATCCAAATAAAGGCAAATCAACTGATTCATGCCTCAGTAATAGCAAAGAGACTTCTCTTATCTCCTTCTGATCCTCTTGCAGTCTGTAAGCTCTGGAAGAAACTGAGATCCTGCAGCCTGATCTTGGTCTGCTGGAGTCAGGGCTGTATGGTTGATGCCTGTGTTGGACTGTGCTCCACTCTCACTTCACTGTGACAGACTTTTCCTGCTGAACTTCCAAGTTGTCCTTCACAGTTTCTGATTTGAGAGATCTCTAAACTTCCATTGCTGCCATTGGCCCATTTGTCTTTATTCTTGCTCCTGGATGACTGGGACTAATTTATTCTGGCACGGTCCACCACTGCTCTGTGCTCCTCTCTTACCCTGGGGCAGCAGATCCTTGCTTCAGATTTTCCAAATCTGTAAAACTGCACTCAGTCTTTTTGTAACTTCTGCTTCTCTAGAATTTATTTAGAATCATTATTCAAAGCATTTGACGTGCTTTGGGGAGAATAGTGAATGGGTCCCTGCCTTTATTCTGTCATCTTTATTTTAGCCACTATAAATGCTTACTTTAGTCTAATTTCTGCATATCTTTATTAATATCAAACTCATGGAGGTTATCAATATACTACTGAGTTTGGAAATAATTGACATTTTGTAAATTATCTCATTTTTGAATAGAATAAAATAGCTAATATTAAGGATGACTGTAATTAGACCTTTAAAAAACATTCATAGCTACTTGATTTTCTCTCCTTTGAGATTGCATTTTTGTATATCTAATTTTACTATAAAGCCAAGAAGTGGTAATCATATAATTAAGATATAAGGTTATAAGACATTTCTTTGTAACAGAGAACTCTCAATTTAGAAGCTCCCTATCCTATATCTGCCTCCACTGATGCAAATCAGTGATTCACTTGGAATTTACCTTCTTATATATTTGACAGGAAAATTAATAGTTTAAGAAATTCAGTCAAAGATACAGAGTCAGGACATGGCAGAAGCAGAAACTGAACTCAGAACTTTCAGGATTTGGAATTGGCAATATATATTCTGTGCCTTACTGTCTCTCATATTCATGTATCCTTAGTAGAAATGGACTTTGAAAAAATAGACAATGAAAATAGATATTAAGTACACATAACTAATATTGTCATAGTTGACTTCCAGGGATCATAATCCACTCATTTATTTCTTTTTCTTGTCACTTGAAATATTCCTAGGAGATAAAGTTATAATTAGATCCATTCTTCATTATGAAACTAAAACAAGGAATGACTTAGTGAACAATAAAATATGTTCTACATTAAACCATCTACCCAGATTAGTTTTTTTTAGTTACCACTTATAACTATGTTCTTTCAGAAGCAGACTGCCATTATAATAAATACATCCCTAGGATTTATCTTATATAGAGAGGACCTGGCTTACAAATGGGTATGGCCCAAGTGTTTATGTCCAAATTGTTTTAGATGCTGTTTATATTTCACAAAGCA
The DNA here is from genome assembly GCF_037893015.1 of Macrotis lagotis. NCBI lineage: Eukaryota > Metazoa > Chordata > Mammalia > Peramelemorphia > Peramelidae > Macrotis > Macrotis lagotis. Next base: position 152,877,234 of record NC_133660.1, on the reverse strand, counting down.
TGCTACATTCAGAAAACAAACATTTGTCCAGTGATTACTGTTTCAGGTGCTATCTTAAGCACTGGGAATATAAACAGGAAAAAAAAAACAATCTCTATACACAGGGTAACATATTATTTAATACACACATGCATATTTTATGTGTTTGTATATAAAAATACACACACATACATATATATCACTAAATCCTAATTACATTTCTAAAGTATTTTTAACGGTTTTTTGAGTTACAAATTCTTTTCCTCCCTCTAGATCTTCCCCCAACACTTGAGAAAGTAAGCAATACATCTTTTCTCAATTTGAAGATGTAAAATATATTTCCATATTAGCCAGCTTGCAAAAGAAAACACATACACACAAAAAGAAAAATAAAGTAATTGAAAGGAGTATGCTTGAATATTCAGAATTCACTAGTTCTCTCTCTGAAGGTATTATTTTTCATAATGAGTCCTTACTATGTAAAGGTTTATATTTTTTCATTCTTAACAATCCTTCTTGGATTGGCAAAAGAAGCATAATTCTTCAATGGTGGAAGAAAAGGCCTTGAAAATGGATAATAGATTAATTAGAATGTAGGAGGGTGAAGGGAAATTGTGAGACAAGAGTAGAGAGATAGTTTTGTACCAAACTATGAAGGATTTAATATCACAGGACAAGATATTTCTATCTTATTGAAATATACTGGGGGATCATCGAAGGCTTTTATGTAGAGAAATATCACCAAAAATGGCCCCTTAGGAAGGTATGGATTATAAGGCCAGGAGTATAAGGATGGATATAGATAGATTGGGGGACACTATTTAAATAACTATGAAAATAATCTAAACCATGAATGTTTGAACAAAAGTTCTTTTTATGTGAATGGAGAAGAAAGCTCAAAGTACTTTGCCAAAGCACATTATCTATGAATATTTTCAACCATCTTTATTTGGAGTTTGCTTTCCCTATGACTAATACTTTTCTTAGTCTACTCTCCATGTAATTAGTTTAAATTCTTTATACCTTTGTCTCTCCCATTTATTTGTTTCTATACCCAACTCTGTGTATTTATATATGTGTGTTCTTCCTTCTACAGATTAGTTCACTTGAGAGTAAATTTCTAGTTTCAACAAATTCCAGCTTTTCCTTGTGTAATTATCATTATAATTTTCCTTAGTTTTCCTTTTCCTTTCCTCCCCTCCTTCTACAATCTTTTTTTTTAGGTTTTTTTTTTCAAGGCAATGAAGTTAAGTGGCTTGCCCAAGGCCACACAGTTAGGTAATTATTAAGGGTCTGAGGCCATATTTGAACTCAGGTACTCATGACTCCAGGGCGGGTGCTCTATCCACTCTGCCACCTAGATGCCCCTCCTTCTTCAATCTTAATTAAAATCATCAAGACATTATAAGCATTCTAATTAGACTCTACCTATGATGAGGATGATATGGTTCCAAAAGGTTATATGTGGCCTTTTTCTATATTAGACAGTAAAAAAAAAGTCATATTTTTGTTTCTTCCAGTATTTTTTCATGTGTATTCTTTTATGTTTCTCTTGTCATCAAAAATGTCTAGAAGTTTTCTTTTTCAGTAAAGGATGAGCCCCTCATCACTGCATTAGATTCAATTTTTCTGGTAAATTAGTTTTTTGAAATGTCTACTACATTTGCCTCCTAGGATATGATATTCCAAGTTCTCTTCTCCTTTTTGGTTCTGGTTAATAAATTATGGGTGATTCTGACTATAGCTCCTAAGGGAATTCATTTTTCATCCTATAACCTGTAAGCTCTAGATATTGAACAGCAAGGTGGTACAGAGGCTAGAGGACTTGTCTTGGAATCAGAAGGACCTGAGTTCAAATTTAACCTCAGACACTTGATTCTTGCTAACTGTGTGACCTTGGACAAGTCACGTAACCCTAAATGACTTGTATCCAAGACCATTTCAAGTCTTTCTGATTCATATCTGGTCACTGGACTCAGATAGCTCTGGGGGAGAAAAAGAATGTTAAGAGAGCATGGCATCCTTTCAATCAAATTCAATTCATGTGCTTATCATGGCATCAGTTCTCTAATGGTGCAGTCTTCTTCAAGAATGAAAGACAAAACAACAGATATTGACTAGAATAGTCATGTCAGGTTCATTTATTTTTCCCTTTTTTCCTTTGGTTCTAAAAGGTATGAGTAATTTTAAGATTTTTTAAAATAGAATATCTAGATTAAAAAAATTCTTCATACATTTCAGGATCCAGTGATTCTCATTTTTTTCTCTTCTATGTGTTTTCCATGTGAGATCTTCTTACCATGATATACATTATATTTATTCATTTCAAGAAAAATATAAACATGATTATTTTTTCTAGACATTCTCATTGAATTTCTGATTGAAGTTCATTTTTATTTTAGACTTTTTAAATATTTAGGGGTTTGTTTGTTGAGCTTTCCATTAACCATGATAGATTTTTGTTTTGGCTATTTTTTGATGAGGTTAATTTTGTTTGATTTGTCTTCTAGTCTACTTCCTTACTTTGGAATCTATGATCATCAGGTCCAGCACTGCATACCTCTGAGCACAATGTATGAATTGGCTTTGCTGTTGTTTTCTTGGGCTGTTGAATATTGCATTAATTTCATAGCTGAGAAAAATCTTCAAGTGGAAAAAATGAAAACTTTTCAATCTATCAAAATTTGATTCAGGATGGTATTTGATCATTGTCCCCTTAGACTAGTTTTTCAATTTTTTTTTAATTTTTAAATTTTGTTTATTTAAGGCCTTGGGGTTAAGTGACTTGTCCAAGGTCACACAGCAAGGACATTATTAAGTGTTTAAATCAGGATTTGAATTCAGGTCCTCCTGACTCTAGGTCTGGTGCTCTATCCATTGCACCACCTAACTGCCTCTAGATTCTAAAAGTTTTGAATTTGAGTTTGTGTCTGATCAAAGTGTCTGAACTGATGCAATTTGGAATTGGTAGGATGCTGAAAGATTCACTGACTATAAGCCAGCTGGAAGGACTTGGATATTTTGAAAAGCCAGAAGTAGGATTCCCCATTCATTTGGAATTCTTACCCTAGCTATTTCAAAATAGATTTCAAACTTTATTGAAACACCCTGTTTCTAGAGTCCAAGTTCTCTTTACATTCATACCTACTCATGCCTTAGCAAGTAGCCTAGGTACTTCAACTCAACTCTCATTCTAGAAAAATATCTTTAGTCACAAATTCTCTCAACATTTCTCTCTGAGAGAGAATTCTGTTCCTCAGAAACTAGGTGATTAGCAACAGTAGTAGTTGCTATCATGTGTACTATGCATATTATAACCTCCTCTATGATGGTTTTTCAACCTTCTCTTGTATTGGGGAATAATCCATTCCTGTTCTGGAGTTATATGCAAAAGCAGTCTCACCACTTTCTTTTCCTACTATCTGCTGACTTTTCTATCTATGCTGAGCTAAGTTGGCAATATGATATTTTAAAATTAGATTTCCCCATTAGGATATAATCAAATACTCTTTGTAGATCTGTTAGAAGAACTTTTTTGTGATGTATGTTGTGGAGGGAGGGTGAAGCTGTTAATAAATCTTGCTAGTAACTGCACAGAACAAGAATCCAATTTCTAAACAGAAAATTTAATTGATGAAGTTGATATTAATTCTCCCATTTAGTAGTAATAGCCTTTAAAAATTATAGAATTATTATAGGAAAATATAGATATAACTAGTAATATTCTGATTCTAAATGACAATTTAATGCCATTAAACCTACAGAGGTAGAGATAATTCTGGAGATAAGGACTATTATATTTTAAGTATTGGTTTTTTTGTTTTTAGATTTTTTGCAAGGCAAACGGGGTTAAGTGGCTTGCCCAAGGCCACACAGCTAGGTAATTATTAAGTGTCTGAGACCAGATTTGAACCCAGGTACTCCTGACTCTAAGGCAGGTGCTTTATCCACTGTGTCACCTAGCCGGCCCTTAAGTGTTGTTTTGAAATAAAAGTGACTTTTAAATAGAAAACAAAATTATTAATTAATTTAATATTTATTAAGAAAAAGTCCTAATACCCTGAATATAGATGATAATTATATGTTATTAAAGTTAGACACCTAGGATATCTAGATTTCTTTTAAAGGGACTAATAAATTGGTCAAGTAATACAAAAAAGAGATAGGGTTTTGTTTTGTTTTTTTGCTTTTGAAAGGCAATGGAGTTGGGCAGTTAGGTGGCACAGTGGATAGAACACTGGCCCTGGAGTCAGGAGTAACTGAGTTCAAATCCAGGGTCAGACACTTAATAATTCCCTAGCTGTATAGCCTTGGGAAAGCCACTTAACCCCACTGCCTTGCAAAAACTAAAAAAAAAAAAATAAACAAAAGACAATGGGGTTAAGCGAACTTGCCCAAGGTCACACAACTAGGCAATTATTATTAAGTGCCTGAGGTTGAATTCAAACTCAGGCCCCCACTCTAGGGCTACTGCTCTATCCACTGAGCCACCTAGCTGCCCAAATAGTTTTTTTTTTTTTAAAACTGTACTATTTAAAATAAAAATTTTCCAACTTTAAAATACCAAGAATCTCTTTAGAAGTAGTTCTCAACTTCTAGTGATATAATTTTTAGCAATTATTAATCACCAAATTCATGGGAATAACTAAATCAGAGACTTTTAAATGAAGTAAAAATATATTTCAGATCAATTTAACTATATTTAATAATTCTTTATTAGTGTGTACTATAAAAAGGGCATTGAGTATGATCCATGTTAACAATATGAGAGGAGGGGTGGCTAGGTGGCATAGTGGATAAAGCACCGGCCTTGGAGCCAGGAGTACCTGAGTTCAAATATGGTCTCAGACACTTAATAATTACCTAGCTGTGTGGCCTTGGGCAAGCCACTTAACCCTGTTTGCCTTACAAAAAAAAAAAAAAAACAATGTGAGAGGATATAGGAAAATTGGGACATTAATTTGGGACATTAATATACTACAGTTGGAGTTGTGAACTAATCCAGTCATTTTGAAGAGCAACTGGACCCATGCCCAAAAAGCAATAAAATAATCATACCATTTGACCCAGCAATACCAAAACTAGTTATATATCCCAAAGAAATTACTTAAAAAATGGGACAAGTCTCACATGAACAAAAATATTTATAGCAGATCTTTTTCTGGCAAAGAATTGGAAACTCAGAGGATGCCCGTCATTTGGGGTATTATTGAATAAATTATGTTATATGAATTTTATATAGTATTATTGTCTAGAAGAAATCATGAGTGATCAGACTATAGAGAAATATGGTAAGAATTTCACGAACTGATGCTGAGTGACATGAGCAAGACCAAGCGAATATCACACACATCAATAACAACAATATTATGAGATGAAGAACTATGATGAATGCAGCTCTTCTCAGCGGTTTGGAGATCAAGGACATCCCTAAGAGATGTGTTTTGGAAAACGCCATCCATAACCAGAGGGGGGGGGAACATGGAATTTGAATGTATAGTATGTTCACTTTTTTAGAACTTCTTTTTTTTCCCCTTCCTTTCTCATGTTTTATTTTTCTTTCCCCTTAGTTCTAATTCCTCAATCACAACATCATTAATAAGTAAATATGTTAAAAACTAATGTGCTTGTAGTTCTATTACTAGACTATTTGCTGCATTGGGGAGGGGGCAGGAAAGGGAAGGTGGTAGAAAAATATGGAACTCATAACTTTGCAAATGGATGATTTTTGAAAAATTATCATTACATGTAATTGGAAAAAATTTCAATAAAAAAGAAAAAAAGTAAAAATCATATACTATATTATCACATATCTCCCCATGTTTTTCTCAAGAAGGGTCAGAACTACTTTGTTATATACTGTGTTGAAATATAAACATTGTGTGTTTATCAACATATATATATATATATATATATATATATACATATATATTATTCCCCAATATTCTTCTCTTGTAATACTATCAAAAAATATTTAAAAAATTGTTGAAAGGCTATGAATATGCATTTTAGGTAAGATTTTGAAGTTATATATTGTCATATGAAATAATGTTCTTAATGATGATTAATTAGAGAAAATTAAATTAAAACACTCCGAGGTACCAACTCATACTTATCAATTTGGCTAAAATGTCAAAGAAAATGATCAATATTGCAGGGGATGTGGGAAAACTGGGATATTAATGCATTGTTGGTGGAGTTGTGAACCATTTGAGGAACAATTTGGAACTATGCCCAAAATGCTATAAAACTGCATATCCATTGATCCAAATTTACCATTGCTAATTCTGTATTCCAAAGGGAACATAAAAACAGAGAAAATGACCCAAATGTAAAAATATTTATAATAGCTCTTTCTGTGATGGCAAAGAATTGGCAATTGTGGGAATGTCCATTAATTGAGGAATGCCTGAAAAAAAATTCTGGTAAATAAATGTAATGACATGTTATTGTCTTATATTAACTGTTGAGAAGGTGGATTTCAGAAAAATCTGGAAAAACTAATGTGATCTGTTGCTGAGTAGAGTGAGTAGAATCAAGAGAACATTGTACCCAGTAAATGTAACATTGTATGATGATCAACTATGACAGACTTAGCTCTTCTCAGAAATACAGTGAGCAAACACAGTTCTAAATCCATAGAAGGAATTATGGAGTCTAACGAAGTTCAAAGAATACTATTATCACTATTTAAAAGTTATTTTTTTCTTTCTCATGGTTTTTCTCTATTCTTCTGATTTTTCTTTCACAATATGCATAATATAGAAATATATCTAACATGATTTGGCATGTATAGCTTGTATCAGATTGTGTGCTTACTGTTGGGGGTATGGGATAAAGAAGAGGGAGAGAGGGTGAAAATTTTACAAAAAATGTATGTTGAAAATTATCTTGATGTGTTAGTAGAAATACCATGATAAAACTAAATTTAAACTAGTATTAAAATGATAATTGATATTAAAAAAATAAAATTTAAGAGGAAGAAAAGGAATTGAGTTTTATTGGAATTATGCTTTTTATTAAATCACTCTAGCTCCCTGAAATCAGAAGATGCTTTAATGATTCAATATTTTTAGTGTCACATTCCAATATTTTTTGTTAAATATTTTTAGTCAAGATTACTAATCTAATATCTGTTATCTCAGTTTTTGATCTTTTATTAAATGAAAAGAATGAAGGGTAAAGAAAATTGTTGATGATTTGCTTTTCTAGTTCTACAATATCTCTATTATTTTTTATTTGTTTGGACAATTCTTATAAGTTCATTTTACTTATTATTTCTGCTTTCTTCCATCTTTCTTACTTTTGTAAGTAGGTTTAGAGAACTAAGTTGGTAGATGAATTTACATCTAAGTTAGAGATTTTATATTTTAGATTAGATTTTATTCATATACTTTGGCTTCATATCAACATAATGTCTATTATTCTCCCAGAGAGAAAAAAAATAATTTAGAGGAGGCAGTTAATTGGTGCATTGCATGGAGCAACAGCCCTGGAGTCAAAAGGATCTGAGTTCCAATCTGATCTCAGGCAGTTAAAAATTACTTAGCTGAGTGATCTTGGGAAAATCACTTAACCCTATTGCCTTGGAAAAAATTAATTAAATAAATGAATAAATTGAGGATAACTATACAATTTGCCAAGATTATCTAACATATCTAGTCTATACAACATCATGAAAACCAGTCTATGAAATTTAAGTTTTTAAAAAGAAAAGGTCTAATGTTTTCTTCATAAAACATCATTGAAATGAAGTTAAATATTTTACAAATATAAGGGGGCAAGAGGGTAACGTAGTGAGACATATAAACATAAGCAATAGATGGTTTTAGCCAACATAACAGAAAATCATTTATATTGGTACATACTTTTTTGCCATTTTGGCAAAGGAGAAAAATATTTTTAATGGTAAATCAAAGAATATAAGATTTTTTCATCACATAATAAGAACAAAATAGAAAAGCCTGGCATTTATCCATCTTTGTCTTTAAATGTGAAATGCTAATGCAAATCTTACCTTGGAGTCAAGTATTCATAAATAATGAATGTGAAGATACAAGTAATTAATAGCATTTTATGGGTAATAACTCTGAAGAGAGCAAGAAATGTTGCAGTGAATATTTTATGATTCATAAAGTAAAATGAAATAGGAAGAAAACATTTTATGTTAGAAAGAATCTAATTTGAGGTCAGAATTTGTTGATTTGCTTTTATTACTTTTGTAATTTTTAAAATGAAATTATATTCTGTAATACCATTTTCTTGGAAATGCCTTTAAAACATCAAATATCATATCTTTTGAAACAATTAGAAAAACATTCAGTTTTATTCAGACCATCCTGGCTCTCACATTACAGGATATTCAAACTTATCAGCTTACTAGAAAAATTACTTCTCTAGAGTAGTACTGTACTTTGACAGGTATTCAAAATGAAGGATCAATTTGCATTTTCTGAAAGGGAAAGATATGCAATAAATTACTTTACAAATGGATTTTAGAACAGGGAACAAAACTACTTAGGCTGATGTTTTTCAAAGGTTACTTTTGTTTATCTGCTTTTTCTTTAATCCCTTTCCAATGGAATTCATATTTACTGATGCATTATGTTTGGATGAGGAAGAGTAAGGGCAATCTCAGGAAAACAACAATAGAGACTTGAGATGCAATTCCCTTTCTTTTTGAAACTGAAAAATAGAGTATATTGGATAGCTATTTATAGTGAGAGAGTGATTTTTACAATAGAGTGATTACTTTCTCATAAGTGGTAGAGTGATCATGTCTATGAAATAGGAGACTGAATAAAGCTCTTATATCACAAAGTAGATGCATCCATTTCTATTTTAAAGCAACTGCACTATAAACTTCATAGCTCTTTGCAAGGTGTTTCCTTGTTCCCACCAAGGGAACCAAAATTTTAAATGCTTGTGTATATAGGAATTTATAATTTAATCACCTGTGAGATGGATTTTGCTCCTTGACACATTAATCTGGCATTTCTAGAACTGCTTCTATCAATGATTGGAAAAGTGCTTCTAATTTCACTTGTGTGAGGAATATGTTTATTTTTAAATGCATATATATTCTGACATAAAGTCAATTTGCTGAGCCAAGCAAGTTTTGCACCTTGAAGTGGAACTTCTCAGCAAAGAATGGAGCCTAACATCAAAGTGATTTAATGACATTATAGTTCTACAATGAGAAATATGGTAGAGAAGGTAGTCTTTAGAGATGAGTAGATGTAATTTCTGCCTTTGACACATATTAGTTATATAATCATGAACAATTAACTTTTCAGTGTTCAAAGTAATACTATAAAACAATTTGTTATAGATAAGTTATTATTCTACATTAGGAGAGAGAGCACTAAACTTCCCTGCACCAATGGGTATTATAAAAATACAATATATTACATTTTCTTTTTTTCCAATTTCTTAAATTTATTTATTTTTGAATTTTACAATTTTTCCCAAATCTTGCTTTCCTCCCACCACCCCCACAGAAGACAGTCAGTCTTTACATTGTTTCCACGCTATACATTGATGTAAATTGAATGAGTTGAGAGAAACTATATCCTTAAGAAAAAATAAGAAATAGCAACACTACATAATAAGACAATATGTTTTTTTTAAATTAAAGGTAAGAGTCTTTGGTCTTTGTTCAAACTCCACAATTTTTCTCTGGATACAGATAGTATTCTCAATCAGAGATACTCCAAAATAGTCTTTGATTGTTCCACTTATGAAATGAGTAAGTCCATTAAGATTGATTATCGATCCCATGTTGCTGTTATGGTGTACGAAGTTCTTCTTCACATACTCATCTCATTCAGCATCAGTTCATGCAAATGCCTCCAGGCTTCTTTGTCTTCCCATCCCTCCTGATTTCTGATAGAACAAAAGTCTTCCATAATGTATTTATACCCCAATTTGTTCAGCCATTCCCCAATTGATGGACATTATCACGATTTCCAAATCTTTGCTACCTCAAATAGAGTTACTATGAATATTTTTGTATAAGTATTCTTTTAACCTTATTTTCATGATCAGGGTAAAGACACAGTAGTGGTATTGATGGATCAAAGAGTATGCACATTTTTATTGCCCTTTGAGCATAATTCCAAATTGCATTACTGTCCCAGATTTCCCACATCCCTTCCACCATTGTCATTTCTGATCATATGGATCAGTATGAGAGGTATGAGGTGGTACCTCAGAGATGCTTTAATTTGCATTTCTCCAATAAGTAATGATTTAGAGCAATTTTTCATTTGCATTTCTCTAATAAGTAATGATTTAGAACAATTTTTCACATCATTATGGATAGCCTTGATTTCCTCATCTGTAAATTGCCTTTGCATATACTTAGGCCATTTGTCAATTAGGGAATGGCTTTTTTTATAAATTTGACTTTTTAAAATTATTTAATTTTAAATTTTATAAATTTGTTTATTTTAGAAATGAGTCCTTTGTCAGAAATGGTAGTTGTAAAAATTGTTTCCCAATTTACTACATTTCTTTTGTTCTTGGTTACAGTGGTTTTGTCTGTGCAAAAGTTTTTTTTAATTTAATGTAATCAAAATTATCTAGTTTGTTTTTAATAATGTTCTTCATCTCTTCCTTTGTCATAAACTGCTTCCCTACCTATAGATCTGACAGGTAAACTATTCCTTGATCTCCTAGTTTGCTTATAATATTGTTTTTTATGTCTAAATCTGATATCCATTTTGGTCGTATCTTGGCATAGGGTGTGAAGTGTTGGTCGAATCCAAGTTTCTGCCACAACAAATGCCCAATTTTCCCAACAGGTTTTATACAAGAGAGAGTCCCCCCACCAAAAGCTAGACTCTTTGGGTTTATCAAACAGCAGATTGCTATAATCATTTCCTGCTATTGAACCTAGTCTATTCCACTGATCCATCACTCTATTGCTTAGCCAATACTAGACAGTTTTGATGAAGATGATATATAAAATAATTTTACATATGGGAGGGCTAGGCCACCTTCTTTTGCACTTTTTTCCCATTAAATCCCTGAAAATTCTTAACTTTTTATTTCTCCATATGAATTTACTTACAACTTACAACTTTTTCTAACTCACTAAACTATCTTTCTTTCTTTCTTTTTTTTTTTTTTAGATTTTTCAAGGCAATGGGGTTAAGTGGTTTGCCCAAGGCCACACGGCTAGGTAAGTATTAAGTGTCTGAGGTTGGATTTGAACCCAGGTACTCCTGACTCCAAGGCCGGTGCCCTATCTACTGCAGCACCTAGTTGCCCCCAAATTATCTTTTTTGAGGGGATTTTGATTGGTAGGGCACAAAATTAGTTTAATTTAGGTAGAATTGCCATTTTTATTATATTACCTCAGCCTATCCATGAGCAGTTGGTATTTGCCCAATTTTTAAAAAAATATTTTATTTGTGAGAGAAGTGTTTTGTAGTTGTTTTCATAGAAATTCTGAGTCTGCTTTGGCAAGTACACTCTGAAGTATTATATATCGTCTGGATATTTTGAATGGGATATATCTTTCTAGCTCTTACTGATGTATCTTTCTATTAATATATTGAAATACTGAGGATTTATGAGGGATTATTTTATATCCTGTGACCTTGCTAAAGTTTCTAATTGTTGCCAATAGTTTTTAAGATGAATTTTTAGGTTTCTCTAAGTATGCCATATCTGCGAAGAAAGTTTTGTTTCTCCATTCCCATTTCTAATTCCTTTAATTTCTTTCTCTTCTCTTATTGCTGAAGTTAACATTTCTAACACAATATTGAATAGTAGTGGTGGATAACACAATATTGAATAGTAGCAGTAGTAGATAAAGGTATCCTTGTTTCACCCCAATCTTATTGGGAATACCTCTAGAGTATCCCCTTTACATATAATGCTTGTTGGTGGTTTCAGATAGTGCCTATCATTCTGAGAAACAATCCATTCATTCCTATGTTCTCTCGTGTTTTTAGTAGGAATGGGTGTTGTATTTTGTCAAAGGCTTTTTCAGCATTTATTGATATAATCATATGATTACTGATAGCTTAGCTACTGATATAGTTAATTAAAGTAACAGTTTTCCTTCTTTTGAACAACCTTGCATTCCTGGGATAAATCCTGCTTGATCATAGTGTATTATCCAAGTGATAACTTGTAATTGCTTTGCTAAAATTTTATTTAGGATTTTTCCATCTATATTCATTAGGGATATAGGTCCAAAATTTTCTTCCTCTGTTTTGACTCTTTATGGTTTAAGATTCAGTACCATATTGGTGTCATAGAAAGAGTTAGGCACAGTTCCAGCCTCACCTGTCTTGCTAAAGAATTCATATAGAATTGGAATCAATTGTTCCAAAAATGTTTGATAGACTTCACTTGTGAATCTTTATGGCCCTTGAGATTTTTTTCTTAAGGAGTTCAATAATGCCTTGTTGAATTTCTTTTTTATGAGTTAGGATTATTTAAATATTTAATTCCCTCTTCATTTAACTAGGGAACTTATAGTTTTGTAAATATTCACCCATTTCACTTAGGTTAAAAAATTTATTTCCATATAGTTGGGCAAAATATTTCTGCATTGTTACTTCAATGTAGTCCTATTTGGTGGTGAGTGCACCTTTTCATTTAAGATACTGGTAATTTCGTTTTCTACTTTCTTTTTTTAATCAAATTAACTAGAGATTCATCAATTTTATTGTTTTTTTCATAAAACCAACTCTTGGTTTTATTTATTAATTGTATAGCTTTCTTGCTTTCTATTTTATTAATTTCTCCTTTATTTTTAGAATTTCTAATTTGGTATGTTATTGGAAGTTTTTAATTTGTTTTTTAGTTGCATGTTTAGTTCATTGATTTCCTCTTTCTTCAATTTATTCATGTAAATATTTAAAGATACAATAAATTCCCTAACAACTTCCTTGGCTGCCTACCATAAGTTTTAGTATGTTGTCTAGTAATCATCATTATCTAGGGTGAAATAATTGATTCTTTCTATAATTTGTTGTTTGATCTACTCATTTTTAAAATGAGGTTATCTAGTTTCCTATTAGTTTTAGGTCTATCTCTCCCTAGTCCATTATTACATGTGATTTTTATTGTGTTATGATGTGATAAGGATATATTAACCATTTTTTGCCTTCCCGCATTTGATTATTATGTTTTTATGGCTTAGTACATGGTCAAAAAGTGTATTCCCTTCTATCCCATTTCAACTTTCTCCAAAGGTCTATCATATCTACATTTTCTAACATTCTATTTACCTCCTTAACTTCCTACTTATTTATTTTATGATTGGATTTATCTAAATCTGAGAGCAGAGGGTTGAGGTCTCCTACCAGTAGAGTTTTGCTGTCACTGTCATCCTGTAACTCATTCAACTTCTCCTCTAAAAATTTGTAAGCTATACCACTTGGTGCATACATATTTAGTATTGAAATAACCTCATTATCTTTGCTTTCTTTTAGGAGGCTATAGTTTCCTTCCTTATCTATTTTAATGAGATCTATTTTAGAAGCTGCTTTGTCTGAGATAAGGATTGCTACCCCTCCTTTTTTCACTTCAACTAATGCAAAATATATTTTGCTCCAAACTTGCCTTTACTCTGTATGTATCTCTCTATTTCAAATGAGTTTCTTGTAAGCAGCATATTGTAGGATTCTGGTTTTTCATCCAGTCTGCTATTTGCTTATGGGGGATTTTATCCCATTCACATTCAGAGTTACAATTACTAAATCTTTATTGCTTTCCATTCTATCTTCCCTCTGTTTATATTTTCACTTTTTTTCATTTTATCCATACTTCCCAGGATTTTGTTTCTGAATACCACCACCTTCAGTATATCTGTCAGGTTGTATCCAACCCACTTGCCCTTTCTTTCCCCTTTCTCTTTGCCCCTTCTTCCTTCTGTTAGTTCCTCTTTTCCTCCCCTCCCCCTTTCCTCATTTTATACTGGAAGGTAAGATAAGTTTCTTAACTTAACTGAGTGTTTGTATGTTAACTTTATTCCTAATATGATGAGGGTAAGATTTTGGTAGTTTTCACATCCTGCTTTCTTCCCTTCTGCTGCAATACATCCTTTGTACCTCTTTATATAATGTGATTCACCCCTTTCAATGTCCTCCATCCTCCCATCTTTTTACTGTCCCTCCTTTTAAAGGAGATATTGTTTTTAAATCATTCTATCAGTGTCATGAATAAATCATGAGTATCTATCACTTCTGGCTAAGTATATTCTCTCTAATAGAGTACAATTCTCAAGAGTTATGAGAATCTTTCTCCCAGGTGGGGATGTAGCCAGTTTCATCTTACTGAAGAGCAGTTTTTTCTTTATCTTTTTTGTTTTTTACCTTTTCATGTGTCTCTTGAGTCTCCTATTTGATGTCCAAATTTTCTATTTACTTCTGGTCTTTTTGTCAGGAAGAGATGGAAGTCTCCTATTTTGTTAAATGTCCATCTTTTCCCCTGGAAAAAAAAGGCTCAGTTTTGCTGGATGGTGGATTATTGGCCACATTCCAAGCTCCCTTGCTCTTTGGAATATCTCATTTCAGGCCCTTGGATCACTTAGTGTTGATGCAGCCAGGTCCTGTGTAATCCCTACTGTGTCTCCTTGGTATTTAAATTGTTTCTTTCAGGGGTGGAGCCAAGATGGTGACATGAAGGGATCCAGTCTTAGGAGCTCTCTGATAAAACTCATAAGCTAAGGACTCTAACTAAAGAGACAGAACCCACAAAGGGACCCAGTGAGTCAGTTCTCCTACTCAAGGTAACCTGGAAAAGAGCAGAAAGGCTCTGCTCCCCAGGGTTGGAGGGGCAGCCCACCAGAGGGGTAGCCCACCACAGCAAAAGAACTTCAACCTCCGGAGGCAGCCCCAGGGCGCTGGGAGCTGCGGTTCACCACAGTTGGGGAGTCTCCTGAACTGCACCCTGGGGAGCAGCAGGCACAAAGTGGGGGAACAGCTGAGGACCTCTGCCAGAGCGAGCATGGAGCCCAAGCCCTCAGGGCACACAGTTAACAGCTTGGTCTTTCCCCATCCCTGATCCAGGAAACAGAAGCAAGTGGAGCTGGTAAGCAGGAGCCCCCAGGGCATGAGCCCATTGAGCTGAGGGACAGGAGTGAAGAGAGAGAGACTGCAGAGCTCTTCTGTCCTCTGCCTCTGGAACAGGACTCTGGGGCTCTGACCACATTCAGATCCTGATCGCAGTCTAGGCCCCCCCATAGAACAGCAGCGCCCCCCCCACCTCCACCCCGTGGCAGAGGGGGACGCTTATGGTCATTCACAGACCAGGAGGGAAGACAGAGCCTCACGTGCTGAGACCCTTGTGGGAGTGCCCCAAAAGCTCAGGAAGCACCGCAAAACCAGGCCCAGGCTGGGGAAATGAGCAAGCCGAGAAACAAAAGGAAGACTATTGAGAAATATTTTGCAAATAAGCCCAAGAAGGATCAAAATACTCAGTCTGAAGATGAGGAAGCACAAGCTCCTGCATCTAAAGACTCCAAAAAAACAGAAATTGGGCTCAGACTATGACAGAGCTCAAAAAAGACTTTGAAATTCAAATGAGGGAGTTGGAAGAAAAACTGGGAAAAGAACGGAGAGAGATGCAGGAAAAACAAGAAAATGAAGTCAGCATCTTAGTCAAGGAAATCCACAAAAATGCTGAAGAAAATAGCATTCTAAAAACCAGCTTAGGTCAAATGGATAAAACAGTTCAAAATGTTATTGAAGAGAAGAATGCTTTAAAAAGCAAAATTGGCCAGATGGAAAAAGAGATAAGAAAACTCTCTAAGGAGAACAAATCCTTCAGACAAAGAACAGAATTCAGGGAGATTGATGAATTTACCAGAAATTAGGAATTAATACTTCAAAACCCAAAAAATGAAAAATTGGAAGAAGATGTGAAATATCTCATTGAAAAAACAACTGCTATGGAAAACAGACTTAGCAAAGATAATTTAAAAATTGTTGGAATACCTGAAAGTCATGATCAGGAAAAGAGCCTTGACATCATTTTCAAAGAATTACCACAGGAAAATTTCCCTGATATTCTAGAAGCAGAGGGCAAAATAGATGTGGAGAGGATCCACCGATCCCCCTGAGAAAGAGATCCCAAAAAACCAACCCCTAGGAATATTATAGCCAAGTTCCAGAGTCAAAGAGAAAATATTACAAGCAGCCAGAAGGACACAGTTCAAATATCGTGGAGCTGCAGTCAGGATCACACAGGACCTAGCAGCAACTACATTGAAAGCTCGTAGGGCTTGTAATATAATATGCCGGAAGGAAAAAGAGCTTATAATGCAGCCAAGAATGAGCTACCCAGCAAGGCTGAATGTCCTCTTCCAGGGAAAAAGATGGACTTTCAATGAACCAGGGGAATTTCAAATGTTCCTTTTGGAATGCCCAGAGCTGAACAGAAGGTTTGATCTTCAGATACAGGACTCAGGTGAAGCATGGAGATTGGAGGAGAGGGGGGAAATATGAGGGACTTAATGAGGATGAACTGCATGTATAGAAAAATGATACTGATAATATTCATATGAACCTTCTCAGTTAATAGAGCAGGTAGAGGGAGCTTTTATAGTTGAAGCACAGGAGAAAGCTGAATTCGAAGATAAAATATGGTGTAAAAATGGAGTCAATAGAAAAAAAGGGAAATGGAATGGGAGAAATAAAAAGGAGAGGGGGAATAGTCCAAATATTTCACATAATAAGATTTTTTTTTATTGCAATGAGCTATTGCAATTATATGGAAGGGGGGAGGTAAGGGGGAATGAGGGAACCTTTGCTCTCATCAGAGATGGCTAAGAGAGGAAACAGCAAATTTACTCAATGGGGTATAGACATCTGGAGTAAGAAGGAGGGGGGGAGCAGGGGGGAAGGGATGGGGATGTAAATAAAGGAGGAGAGGATGGACCATGGGGGGAGAGTGGTCAGATATAACACATTTTCTTTTTTACTTCTTGCAAGGGGCTGGGATTGGAAGGCCTGCCCAGGACCATAAGGGCCAGGTGGATGCTGGGCTTAAGGGGTGGTATGGGGGCTCAGGGCTTCTTGGCCCCAGGACCAGGGATCTGTCTGCTGCACCACTCAGTGACCCTACAGCAGTCAGAGTGAAATGAGAGAGAAAATATAGTACATGGTAGTGGAGAAATAAGAAAGGAGGGAGCTGCGATTAAGTAACTTTTGCGATGGACTTATCATAAAGAATGTGATCCACCCATGAAAAAAAAAAAGAAAAAGAATACCCCTAGTCCATAGTTATGTAATTCAATAGAATAAATTTCTACTTTATTCATGTACAAAAATTTAAAAAAAATTGTTTCTTTCAGGCTTCTTGCAGGATTTTCTCTATTATCTGGTAGTTCTGAAATTTGTCCACAATATCCTTGGTGTTTTCATTTTTGCATCCCAATCCAGAGGGGATCGATGTATTCTTTCAATAACTCTTTTGCCCTCTGGTTCCATGATATCAGGGCATTTTTCCATCACTAAATCCTGTAATATTAAGCCCAGGCTTTTCTTCTCTTCAATGTTTTCAGGAAGCCCAATGCTTCTTAGCTTGTCTCTCCTGGTAATATTTTCAAGTTCAGCGGTTTTGCCAAAGAGGCATTTTGCATTTTCTTCCATTTTTTTTGTTTTTTTTCATTTTGTTTAGAAGATTCTTGTTGTCTCATGAAGTTATTCGTATCCACAGATTCTATTCTTCCTTTTTAGAGAAGAATTTTCTTCATTTACCTTTTGCAATTCCTTTTCCAATTGGTGAATTCAATTTTTGAATTAGTTTTCAATTTGCCCAAGTGTAGTTTTGAGAGATTTATTTTCCTTTTGTATTTGTCCAATTGTATTTAATAAGAATTGCTTTTTCTTGTTGCAAGATGTTAATTTTCTCTTGCAAGGTGTTAATTTTCTCTTGAGTTTCTTTTTCCAGTTTTTTCCAATTAATTTGGAAACTCTTTCCTGATTTCTTTTAGGAAGTCTTTCTGCGCTGGAGACCAATTCATATTCTCCTCATAAGTTCTACATCTCTCTCAGGGGCATTAATTTCTAGGTAGGTTTCTATGGACCCCAATTCCACTAGTCTTTCTTCATTCTCCTAGGATCTTGTGTTGGAAGAGGCTGGTTCACGGAGGTGTGGTTTTGAAATTCCTAGTGTCTTTGCTCACATGGCTTACTAACTTCAAGTGGGCTGGTCAGTAGGGCTACTTATTCCTTTCTCTGGGGTGTCTGTGGTCTTCATTTGAGGCCCTCTCCCTAGGCCTAGAGGGAGTGAGGGACAGTAGCTGGGTATGAATTATCCTTGCTCTAGAGTAAGAATGTTAATTTCCATTTCAGATGATGAATCTATGTTGCTCATACCTGAGCCTGGGGTGTTGGAGGGGGCTGTTACTGTGTTTGTTCTGGGAATAGGACTCAGCTGAAAGTATGGAGCTCATACCCTGAGTGGATCAATGACCAGCAGCACTCTGCAACTCTCTATGTTGGGGCTCCCCAGACCTTTGTTCCTCCATTCCCCTGGCCAAAGTCTCTAGGGCCTTGGTCCCTAACTCCATGCTCAAAGTCTCCACAGTTGATCTTAGTTTAATTCAGCTTTCACCTTTCCCCCACTTCTTATCTGCTCTCTGCCTCATTTCCCCTGGATCCCAGGAGACAAATCTTTTCATAGATGTTCTTCTCTTTCTGGGTTTTGTCAATAGGATTTCTGTTAAGAGGTTTCTTTCATATTATTTCTGAGGGGGAACCAGGAGACCTTAGCTCAGTGCCTGTCTTTTCTCCACCATCTTCAAGAGATAACATCTATGTTTCATTTTCAATAATATTTTTCCTGCTTTTGAAATAGAGGTGGCTTCTTTTAAATGGGGGAAGGGGTTAAAAGCGAAATTTCTTTCTCATTCTTTTTTTTTTCTTTCTAGATAAAGATGGTAAATGTTTGTAAATGTACCTTCCTTAACATAGTGAGGGTGGGGCAACTAAGTGAATCAGTGGCTAGAGCACCAGCCCTGGAGTCAGGAGGACCTAAGTTCAAATCTGGATTCAGACACTTAATAGCTACCTAACTGTGTGACCTTGAGCAAGTCATTTAACCCCATTGCCTTAAATAAAATATTTTAAAAATAGTGGGAGAAAGGTCAATACTTTCAAGCAGTTTTAGTTGTCTAAAACCAGACACTGGAGTTGTGAGAAATTTTCTTCTATCTTTGTAGTTGATAGAATTAAAGAATAGTTTAGAGGTCTCAGATCCTGAGTGACTTTTCAAGCTTCATGTAACTAGTATTTGTCAGAGAGGATACCTGATATTAAGGGTTTCTTTTTTCTTTTCTTTTTAGGCTTTTGCAATGCAATGGGGTTAAGTGGCTTGCCCAAGGCCACACAGCTAGATAATTATTAATTGTCTGAGGCTAAATTTGAACTCAGATACTCCTGACTCCAGGATTGGTGCTCTATCCATTGCACCACCAAGCTGCCCCTTAAGGTTTTTATTGATTGGGGTGGGTAGTTTTATTATAAGAATGTCATAGATTATTAGTATGATAATTATTCCCTGTTTTCCTAAAAAAAGAATTAAGTTTATAGTAGTGGAATTATAATTTTCACAAAAAGGCAAATAGTTCCATATACCTCAGGTTCTGTTAATATTTTATCCATAGTATTGTGATGCAGGTTAAATTCAATATTTTTATATAGACGTAAGCATACATAGAAGATGAATTGGTAAAGTGCATATAAATAATGTCAAGAATTGTATCAAGAGAGCAAAGGGACTTTCTCTCCCTTATTGCTACCAAAATCACCCAATATCAATTAGAAGTACCAATTTACCTATGAGCATGTTGTTTATTCTGAGCCTAAAAGATCTATTTTTAGATGATATAGGGAATTGTAGTGCATATAGCAAAACTGCTAAAGAGTTTTTAATAGTATTTTATTGTTCCCAATTATGTCAATAAAATTATAGTACTAATTTTTATAAGATTTTTATTCCTAAAATTTTCTTTTTAATTCCCTTTCCTCCCTTCTTCTGAAAATAGGATACAATTCGATATACATTAAACACACAGAATCATGTTAAATGTATTTCCATATTACTAATAGTTGTGAAAGAGATCAAAAGGAAAAAATAAATGAAAAGGAATGAAATGAAAAAAATCTGCTCAAATTTTCAGAATCCATCAGTTCTTTATCTGAATTTGGACAGCATTTTCCTTCATTAGTCTTTGTACTTGTCTTGCATTATTTTGTTGCTGAGAAGAGCTGAGTCATTTGTCATTTGTCATCATACAATGTTGCAGATAAAGTCTATAATGTTTTCCATGTTTTGTTAATTTCACTTTGTATCAATTCATATCAGCTTTCGCAGGTTTTTCTGAAATTTCTGTGTTCATTATTTATTATAGAACAATGATATTCAATTACATTCATATATCACTACTAGTTCATTTGCCCATTCCCCACCATTTTCCCCCTCATTTCCTCTCAACTTCCAATATATTGCCACTAAAAAAGGGCTGCTATTAATATTTTTGCACATATACGTCCTTACCTTTGCTCTTTGGTGTGTGTGTGTGTGTGTGTGTGTGAGAGAGAGAGAGAGAGAGAGAGAGAGAGAGAGAGAGAGAGAGAAAGGAGAGGAGAGAGATCTCTTTGGGATACAAACTAGTGGTATTGTTGGATCCAATGGATTCAATGGAATAGCTGTTTGGCTAAATTGCTCTCCAGAATGGTTGAATCAGTTCATAGCTCTACCAAAAGTGCACTAGCATACCCATTTTCCCATATTCACCCTAACTTTTATAATTTTTTTTCTTTATAATATTAGTCAATCTGAAATACATTAATTGGTATCCCAGAATTGTTTTAATATGTATTTTTTTTCAAAACTGACTTAGAGTACTTCTTCATATGCCTATCAATAGCTTTGAGATTTTCATCTGATAACAGACAGTTCATATGTTTTGATTGGGGAAATATTTCATATCTATTAATTGAATGACTATATCCTTATAAATTTGACTCTGTTCTCCATATTTTTGAGAAATCAGGTTTTTATCATAAATACTTCCTATAAAGATTGCTTTCCAGGTTTTTACTTTCTTTCTGATCTTAATTTACTTGATTTTGTTTGTATAAAAGTTTTCTGATGTAATATAATCATAATTATCTATTTTACATTTTGGAATGCTCTATATCTCTTGTTTAATCATGAATTCTTCCCTTCCCCATAGAACTGACAGGTAGATTATTCATTGATCTACTAATTTGCTTATGATGTCATAATTTAGACTTAAATCATATATGTATTTGGCCTTATCTTTGTACACAGCTAGTTTGTTTCATATTGTTTCCAGTTATACCAGTAGTTTAAGTCAAAGAGTGAGTTTTTAATCCTCATAACTACAATCTTTGTATTTATCAAGTCCTAGGTTACTATAGTAACTGACTACTATGTCTTGTGTATGTAATCTATTCCACTGATCAGGGACTCTTTCTTAGTCAGTTCTATATAGGTTTTTTTAGTTTAGTTTAGTTTAGTTTTGGTTTGTTTTGTTTTGTTTTTGCAAGGCAATGGGCTCAAGTAACTTGCTCAAGGTCACACAGCTAGGTAATTATTAAGTGTCTGAGGCTGGATTTGAACCCAGGTCTTCCTGACTCCAGAACTGGTGCTCTATCTCCTGCACCACCTAGCTGTCCAGCCATATAGTTCTTAATGACTGCTGCTTTATAATATAGTTTGATATCTGCTATTGTAGGATAACTTCCTTTTTTAATTCCCTTGATATTCTTGACCATTTCCCAGATAATTTTGTTGCTATTTTCTCTAACACAATCCAATAATAATTTGATAGATTGATTGATATGATAATATGATATATAAATTCCATATTACTAAATTAAGCAGAAATGTCATTTTTATTATATCAGCTCATCTTAACCTTGGACTTTATTTTAGGCTATCTATCCTGAGATGATCATCAGATTCTTCCAATGACTATTTTGCCATAAAGTTCTAGAATATCCAGTCATTTTTCCTTGATAATGCTTTGAAAGATCCATTCCAGGTCTCCCTTTTGATAGATTTTAAGGGCCAATATTTTTGCTATTGTCTCTCATGGATCTATTTTCCAGGCCAGTTATTTTTTTCTAGTAGGAATTTTAATTTTTTTTCCCATTTTTTCATTCTATTGAATTGGCTTGATTGATTCTTGATGTCTCTTTGAGACATCATCTTCCATTTGCCCAATTCTAACTTTAAAAAATTTTTATTTTAAGTCAATGGGGTTAAGTGATTTGCCCAAGGTCACACAGTTAGGCAACTATTTTAGAAATTAGCTGACTCCAGAGGCAGTACTCTATCCATTTCACCACCTAGCTGCATCCCAATTTGAATTTTTTAAGGAGTCATTTTCCTCACTTTTTCATTTGGTCAACTGTCAATTTTAAATTGTTTTCTTTTTCAAAGTTTATGATTTTATTTTTTAGTTTTTGTAAGGCAACAGGGTTATGTGGCTTGCCCAAGGTCACACAGTTAGGTAATTATTAAGTGTCTGAGGCCTTATTTGAATTCAGGTAATCCTGACTCCAGGGTTGGTGCTCTATCCAGTGTGCCACCTAGCTGCCCCATTTATGATATTTTTTTATAACTCTTGCATTGCCTTCATTTATTTTATTTTTTAATTAATATTTTATTTTTCCAAATACATGTTGTAAAAATTTTTCAATATTCATTCAAGTGTATACATATATTTTTAAGTTACAAAATTTCTTCCCACCCACCTTTGTCCCCTCAGCACTGAACAGTCTGATTAATATTGTACATAAACATTGCATTAAAGATATTTACAGATTAGTCATTTTCTGTATATGGAATTAGGATTAAGGGAAAGAAGTAAATTAGAAAATTTTTTTAAAAAGTGAATGTAATGTTCATCAAATTCTGAAGGATTTTGTTCTGTTTTGTTTTGTTTTTCTCCTGGATTGGAATAGCATTGTCCATAACCAATTATCCTAGCTATCTGAACTGCTGAGAGGAGCTGCTTCCATTAAGTTAATCAATTCACAATGTTATTGTTAATGTGTACATTGTTCTCTTGGTTCCAGTCCTTTTGCTCAGCATCAGATCCTGTAATTCATTCCATGCTTCTCTAGAGTGAGACCATTTATAGTTTCTGGTAGAACAATGATATTCCATGATATTCATGTATTATAACGTGTCTAGTCATTCCCCCATTGATGGGCATCCCCTCAATTTCCAATTCTTTGTCAATAAAGAAAGAACTGCTATGAATATTTTGGAATATGTGATACTTGTTCCATTTTTTTATGATTTCTCCTGGATATAGACCTAGAATTGGAATTGCTGTGTCAAAAGGTAGGAACAATTTTATTGCTCTTTGGGCATAGTGCCATATTGCTCTCCAGAATGGTAGGATTATTTCATAACTCTACCAGCAATGCATTAATGTCCCAAATTGTTCCAACATTGATCATTTTCCCTTTTTTGTCTTCTTAGTCTATATGATAGGTATGACATGGAACCTCATAACTTTTAATTTGCACTTCTCTAATCAGTAATGATTTGAAGTATTTTTTCAAAGGATTATATTTGGCTTTAATTTCTTCATTAGAAAACTGTTCATATCCTTTGACCATTTTTCACTTGAAGAATGACTTATAACCTTATAAATTTGATTCAGTTCTCTGGATATTTTAGAAATGAGACCTTTATCAGAACTCCTAGTTGTGAAGATTATTTCCCAACTTTCTGCTTTCCTTCTAATTTTGACAACACTAATTTTATTCTTGTATTTTTTGATTTAATGTAGTCAAAATAATTCATTTTGCAATTTATAATGTACTCTATTTCTTGTTTTGTCATAAATCTGTTTGACCCCTTTCCACATATTTTATAGATAGTGCATTTTTTGTCAATTAATTTATCTATAGTGTTGCACTTTATCTTTAAATCCTGAACCAATTTTGAATTTTTGTTGGTATAGGGTATAAAATGTTGACCTCTGTCTAGTTTTTGCCAAACTGTTTTCCAAGCAATTTTTGTCTAATCATGAATTCTTATCTCAGAAGTTAATGTCTTTGCGTTTGTCAAACAGTAGATTACTATAGTCATTTACTACTGTGTTATTCTCATTTATTTTCCCAATTTTTCTTTCATCTCTCTCATAAGATTTTTAAGCTCATTTTTTACGTATCCATGAGTTTTTTCTATACATGAGACCATTTCTTCTTTTCTGTTTTATCCAAATGTATTTTAACATTGTTATACTCTTCTGATTTGTACCTTTATCTTCTTTCATCATAATAACTTTATGGGGACAGATTTCTTTTGTTGTTGTCGTTGTTTTCCCTTTTTTGATCTCTTTCTTTTCTTTTCAATTTGGGTTCTGTTTCTGGGATGGAAGAGTATTGTACTGGGTTTCTTGTGCCTATGACTGCAGATACTGTCTGTTTACCAAGTGCTCTATTTATGTTGGCCCAGGACCCAATAGAATCTTTCTTTGCTGTTACACTGAGTGATATTGTGGAAGTTGAATGAATGGTGCTGATTGACACTACAGGGATCTGGCACCTTAACTGTGCTTGATTAATGAGTTTGGGTTTTTATTAACTCCTACAAAATCACACGTTCATAACAACAATACTAAAAAGTATATTTAATAAAATGATTATAAAACAGAAATAAATAAGTTTTTCAGCAAAAGTAACTAATAAATCTTAATATAATAAAAAAGAGCAAAGCCTAATAAACATAAATTTTAAGAGAAAACATTACCAGTTTTGGAGAACACCAGCATTTGTATCAGCAGTGAATGGGGAATCCCAGGGTACAGTCTCCAGAATCCAGATCAGGAAGGTCCCAGGCAGAGCATCCTCTCCATGGGTGAGATTTCAATTAGGCTAAGGTCTAATTGGATCTTATATAGTTTGAAAACAAAGAAGGCTTCTTGCCAATTTTTTGTGGAATAAGACCAAATTTCCCAGTTTGTTTGATGATGGAGCCATCTCTCCCTCAACCCCAAGAATTATGGTGTTTACATCCAAGAATGGCTAGTTCCTGCAGAGATAAGCAGTATTAATCAAGTATGGCCTTGAAAGTCTGGCCAGGACCAGTGAAGGACATTCAGCAGTTCTTTGAAATACTCAAGTTGTTTTACATATATACATTAGATCATTCTCACTCATATCCCCTCCCCATACATCAGGGGTGAATTGGGGGTCAGAAATTCTCTTTAGCTAAACTATAAGGTCTTACCATGGAAAATCATATATCTTATGCATTAACCATACAACCTGTTACTGAGTCATTGTCTTAGAGGTGAAGTCTGGTAGGTGCTGTGGCCATTTGAATGTCAATGTGTTTCCCCAGGGCTACACTGGACTACTTAGACATAGAACTGCTGGAGGGTACCTCTTTGCTTAGATACCTATAGGGTTACCTGTTTTCCCAGGACTATACAAAATTATATGTGGTTTGGTTGTTGTAGATTTCTTGTTTGATTAGGCACTTGTTGGGTACCTAATTTAGCCTAGGGCTAAAATGAAACACATAGAAGATTCTTTGCCTAGGGCAACTGAAGCAACTTGGGGGGTCTGAAATCACAGCTGCCTTTTTACTTAGGAACACTTTAGGTTGTTATCTACCCGTTTGTCCAGGGCTACTCTGAAGCATACAGGCTCTGGTTGTTCAAGATTCCTTCTTTTGGGGTTCTTATAAAGATCTCAATTCTAAAATATACAGAGAAGTGTATCAAATTTATAAGGTTACAAGTCATTCCTCAATTGATAAATAGTCAAAGGTTATGAACAGATATTTTCAAAAGAGCAAATTAAATTTCTATATAAGAAATGATACAAATCATTACTGATTAGAGAAATGCAAATTAAAACAGGTATGAGGCTCTACCTCACATGTCTCAGATTGACTAAGCCAATGTTGGAGAGGTTGAGGGAGGATTGTGACATTAATGCATTGTTGGTGGAGCTGTGAACTGATCCAACCATTCTGGAGAGCAATATGGAACTATGCCCAAAGAGCAATAAAACTGATTCTACCCTTTGATTCAACAATTCAAACACTAGGCCTATATCCAAAGGAAATCATAAAATAAATGGAAAAAGGTCCACATTTTCCAAAATATTCATAGCAGTTCTTCTTGTATTGGCAAAGAATTGGAAATTTAGTGGATGCCCATCAGTTGGGGAACGACTGAACAAGTTATGGTATATGAGTCTTATGGAATGTTATTGTTCTATAAGTAACCAATAGTGGTCATATTCTAGAGAAGATTCTAATGAATTATAAGAACTGATAATTTGCAAAGGGAGCAGAACCAAGAGAACATTGTACACATTAACAACATTGTGAGTTTATTAACCTTGATAGGTGCAGCTCCTCTCAGCAGTTCAGAGAGGCAGGTAAGTGCACCATAATGAGACTTAGGAATTATCACTGGTTTGCTGAGATGGGACTTGCTCCTGGGTTGCTGTGATTTTTCATGTCCTGGACTACATTTTCCCTTACCCAAGTAGGACAACATTTTTGTCAGTTTACAAAGTTTGTTTGGCTCAAAGATTGTTTCACCTATTTTGTTGCTGTTGGTCTCTGTTCCAGGGCTTATTTTGGGAGGATATTTGGGGCTGTTATTTTTGGCTATTTGGAGATGAATATGGGAGAGTTAACATGATCTACTACTAATTTACTAGTAATTCTACCATCTTGGCATCTGGAATTGAGCTCTTGTCCCATTGTTAGTTAAACATCAAAGTAACGCCCTTCCCATTCCTCCTTGAATTTAAATCTGTAATACATGATTCAAGTGAATTTTTGCCTTATTTTTCTCAGTCTCCAGACCCCCTTCTGGACATCTCCACCCTATACTTCCTCTACAGTAGCGATCAGACCCTTATATTCCTTCTTCTCTCCTTTGCTCTTCCTTTGAATTTCAAGTCTGGCAGTGAGGAGAATGAAAATTAGATATTCAGACTTTCAATTCTTGAGCATCTTCTAGCATAGCATGCATGGGAAAATTAGATAAAATGTCAAGAGCATCTTTACACATGGCTTTGATAGAAATGATATTCTGAGCTATTATACTGACAAAGAAATTTTCCAGGCATCTATTCTGTTTCTCAAAGATTCCATAAAAGAATTATCCAGGCATAGAAGTTTATAAAGAAAATTGCCCTGAAGACAAAAATCATTGAACAATTGCTTTTAGTACATAAATTTGTTCCTGGTCATTTCAAGATAATCCCTTACAAAGAAATGATAGATTTTATAATGTGTAGTGATATAAAATGAAGAAAACACTTTTGAGGGAAAAAAAAAAATCTTTGTGTAACTAGGGTTATAATGCCCCCCACAGAACATACTCAGAACTAACCTTCCTGCTTCTTGCTGACTACCTCATATAGAAGATCCTTTAATAGGATGAAGAAGTGTTCTTATTTTTTCCTTAGTCTCCCAATTGTAACAGGGGAGTGGTTACATGTACTTATGAAGAACAGATACTTTCTGTTCCTATTTCTTCCTTTTACTCTCCAGGATATGTGACAAATAATTCTTAGAAACATAATATTTTTTTCATAAGAAAAATAGAAAATATTTGGTAGAGGAAGAAGGAACAAGTTCAAATAATCATATTTGATCCTTGACTTTTTTTAAAAAATCTTCTTTGCCCAATCACAGGTGAAAAAAACATTTTTTAGCTTAATGGACATGACCAGTCTTAAAGATAATAATATGAATTTGATCCTGTTTTCCTTTGTTGGAACTGACTAAAATCAAGAGAAGCTGTCATTAGAGAAGACAAATATTGAAGGAAAGAAAAAAAAGGATTTGGCAGAAATGTTCAAGTAATGTAGTGCAAAGGCTATATGCAAAATGTCAATTCAGCATTCCTCAGAAATTCTTTATATTTTAATGTTTTTAAGTTACAAATCTCCATGAATATATAATTGTAGTTGTTAGTATGGTTTAAGTCTTTGTTAATCTATGATTTTGAGATTCTTATGTGTTAAGCATTTATTTTTTGTGTAACCGAAAGATAGCTTCCCCATAATTTATTCTTATTGGATATGGGATACTTTTCAATCTCTTTTCCCCCATGCCTAATATAAAGAGTCGCTAGACATGAACCAATCTTGAATTCTGAGTAATTAATTTTCCCCTGGGGCACCAGAACTTTAAAATAATGAACTTAATAGTGTGAGAAAAAGGAATCCAAATTTCCTTAGAAATAAGACTCCATAGAACTAAACCTAATTACCATATCTATAATACCAGATTGGAGGATCCTCTTAGTGGAGAGGGAGTAGGCATATATCAGACAAGCTCTTTAGATCCTGGGTGGTTTTGTTATAAATATCAGAGCTGAAGGGGATCCCCCAGTCTCTTTTAGTTCAATGTCTTATTCAATGAGACAATCATCAGTAAAACCATCCTTTACTTGAAAACTTCCAATGGAAGTGAATTCCCTTTATCACTATATTTGTTCTTCCTATTTTCATAGATCTCTAAGTTTAAGAAAGTTCTTCCTTATATTAAATGACATTTCTAAACTTTAATCTGATATCAATTTTATATGAATCTAAAGCCCTAAGAATCAATCATAGTTCCACATAAAAGCCCTTTTGGGGCTTTTGAAGATAGATATCATATGTGCTTAGAATATTCTTTAAGCTAGACAATCCTCAATTCTTTTGTGTTCCTCGCATGACAAGATTTTTTTCACTATTTTCCTTCCTAGTTTGCTCCCAAATGCTACCATGATTAAAATCTTGCATTTAGCACTGAAAAAAATACTGCAGGTATGTTATGAGAAGATCTGCATAATATTCTAGAATTACTTCTTTTGCTATCGACTCTATGTTACCATTAAAGCCACTTAAGTCTGAGTCTGGAAGATTATCATACTATGAACTTAAATCAAATTTTAAACAAAGAAAATCTTTAAGTCTGTTATTTTCCCACAGAAATTTCTGTTAAACTGTTGGTTTTTATTCTTCATATTTGAGGAAGACCAAAATAACATCACTGTGTTGGGGTAATGTATCATGTGTCTGACTGTGACTGATCAAACCAATATGAAATTGGAAGGTTCTACTACAAGACACACACAAATAGTCCTTAGAAACATTTGGGATGGACATGTATTTGTACATCTCCGTTTTCTTTGTATAATTCTTCTTTGCTCATTATTTACATTTCTTTCTTTGATGCTATGTGGTCCTGTGCTAACAATTTCTATATCCCTAAATCAATAATAAAATTCTTCAGAGAGTTCTTCATTTGAGGTGCTTACTTTCTGTAATATCTCCATTAAATAGTTTTTTGGGTAAACATAAGCTAGGGATTTGGACTGTTAAGCCTACCCATTCTAATTGTTCTCTCTCTGAATTAAAGTTTGAATGCTTGGCAGTTGAGTTAAAGAGAGGACCTTGATGTTTTGAACCTTATCTTGCCAATTAAATTTTTAGAATTTTCCTAAGAAAATTCAAATGGAAGTAATTCAATTTTCTGGCATGGCACTGGTAGACTATCCAGGTTTCTCTGTCTTACAATAATGAAGTCAGCACAGCAGATCTAAAGATCTTCAGCTTGGAATACAGGCTCAAAACTCTTATCTCTTGTCCTTTTCTTTTGAAACTTTCCTAACAACTCTCAGAAGATTGAATCTCAACAGATTAAAGCATTCCTCCTTGCATGTTCAGTTTATTGCTATTCTGAAGGGAAAGTTGAGTTAGAAACCAATTAGTAAGAATGGAGAAGAAAAAGAAGGGGCAACTTTCAGTGACATTATACAGCACCTCATTTGTTCAGCTGAGTCAGAATATTCACAAAACATCAGTATTGTTTTGATGAAAATGATAGGGAAATTCAGAAGCTACTAACCCCCAAACACAAATTTCATTGATTTTACCAGACAGAGAATTCATCTATCTCTATACCTCAATGTTTAATTACAACTAAAATAAAGTTCAAATTAATCTTAGAAAGATGCAGGAATTTTTGCTCAGTAAGAAGGCAGATGAGATTCAGTTTTACACTAAAAGCCACAATCTCAAATACTTCCAAGTTGCTCTAAATACTAGTTTTAGGTGAAAAATCTCTGGTGCATATCAACTATTTAGTATTGATGGAACCACACAGATTACAACGACCAACTCCTACCAGTCCTCCTAGTCTTCCTCCTTCTCTTCCTACTACTATTATTTTTCCCACTGCTGCTACCACAATTATTACTATTGCTGCTATTATTATAGCAAGTTTAAGATATTTAGGAGAATGGAAAAAAATAATTTTCATTCTGCCATCATAAATTGTGGGAAATAATTTTATAATTATTATCATTCAGTAAATGTTAAATAGATACTATATAAGAGGCATAGTGCTTAACACTGGGAATACAAAGAAAGGCAAAAGATGCTCCCTGATCTTGAGGAGTTTACAATCTATTAGGTGAAGATGATATATAAAAAGAGGTTGACAAAGAATGTCACAAGATACCCAGAACAGGAACATGGTGAAAGACATATAATATTCTGATAACAGATGATGAGATAAATGTCCTGAACCCCTACCTAAAATTGAGAACTTTGAGCAACTTTTGAATCTCTAAAATTTTTTCTTTCTTTCTGATCAGAGGGAGTAAAAGTGGATGAGGTTATGCTCTGCATAAAATTATGTATGTATGTATGTATGTATATATGGTCTTCCTTTTCTTCTCTCCCTGTTTTCCTTTTTTATTTAAAGATTTTCATATCTAAGATTTTCTGTTTATAAGATATGTAAATTTTACATTTTTTATTGTTTTAAACACACGTGAATACACACACACACACACAGATGTGTGTAGATAGGGAGATAGATGTTTTTGTTTCTATTGTCTTATTGGATTTATTCCTGCAGTCTCATTGAGAGGTAGCCTGGTATAGAGAATAGACATTATAATCAGGAAAATATAGTTCCAAATACTATATTTGTGATCTGCATTAGTAGAGACAATTAGCTCATCAGGAATTTCTATATCAATGAAATTACAACCTTTCATTCTAAATGGAAAGGAAGAATTCAAATTAACTGTCTTTATTGCTATAAAACATTTCTATTTTTTCTTATATGAAATGTTTCCCCATAAAATAATTTCAGCCTCCTCAGAAATATCAGATTATTCATTCTATTTTTTAAAGTGATTTTTAAAATTTGTAAATATTAAAAATTTATCCCTAATTGTATGTAAAAAATTAAAAATCTTATTATGCTCAATTTAAAAAAAATGTCTTCTATATTACCATATTTTCCTATATAGAAGATGTACTCTTTTTCAAAAAAATTGATTTCTAAATACTGGGAATATCTTATACAGTGGTTGTAGATTTTCTTACTTGAATTTCCCACTTTTTTGCATCATTGTTTATGTGCTCATTGTTTCATATTTGTTACCAGTATATTAGATTATGTTTGCCACATTCTGCCCAGAAATGGTTCAGAAAAGATTTTTGTCTGGGGCTGAATTCAAATTCAGCATGATCTAGTCTGTAAAAATGAATGGAAATCGTGCTGCTGAATGTCAGTTTGGTCCTCCTCCAACTGAGAAAGCCAATTGAGACTGGCTATGGAAAGAAGAAACTCTACTGAAAATCCAATGGTCGAAAGTCATGAGAGGCAAGTCTTCCAAATGGCTTGAGTTAGAGAGGGAACTGAAGAGATGGATTGTAGAGCAAAGGGCAAGTAGAATTCCTGTGTCCACAAAGATGGATGTGTAGGAGGCAAGAATTGCTGATGAAAAAGAAGTGACTGATTTCAAAGTAGGACACAACTGGTGCTTCATGTTCATGAAATGGAATAGACTAAGCATGCGCACACACACTAGACTTGCCCAAAAGATGCCTGAAAGCTATGAGCAAAAGGTCCTTGAATTGAATGATGAATAAACCTTGAGTTTACTAGCTTTATGTTATACATTTTTACATTTTTTTGTTGTTGCTGTTGTTGTTGTTTTGTTTTGCAAGGCAATGGTGTTGTGGCTTGCCTAAAGTCACATACTTAGGTAATTATTAAGTGACTGAGGTCAGATTTGAGTTCAGGTCCTACTGACTCCAGGGCTGGTGCTCTATCCATTGTACAATCTAGCTGCCCCGTAATACATTTTTTTTCCCTAATTTCAGGCCCCAAAACTAAGGTGTATCTTGCACATGGGGGAATATGGTATGTAATTTTGCTATCTCTAATGTTTTCTTCTTTTGGATCTGATTTTTCTCTCACAACACATTCAGTTTTGAATAAAAAAAAATAGCAATCATCTTTTAATATTTTGAGTTCCTAAATCTCGCTCTCCTTCATTCCCTTCCCACATCCTTGAGAAGACAAAAAAATCTGATATTGATTATGCATGTGAAGTCATACAAACTTTTTATATTAAATGTTATAATTATTTTAAGTGCATTATCTATTTTGTTAAATCATGAGCTCCTTGAAAGCCAATTTTTTACTTATTATTTATTTACTCAATACTTTTAAGAGGGGATTAAACAGAATATTTGTTTAGTAAATGATAGATAAGTTTGAATTTAATACTAAAAGTCTGGTTATTAGTCTTTTCACTATTTCTATTCACTAAAATTACATTTATTATTTGTACCTCAGAAGAAGCATTTGATTTCCAAATGCCAGTACTTTAGTATCACTTAAAAATATTTAAAGTGACTTTCATAATTAAATATAATATATAATTCCACATAATTTTTATTAAAGATTTTATTTGAGTTTTACAATTTTTCCAGATCTCATAACCCCCCCACAGAAAGCAATCTGTCAGTCTTTGATTTGTTCTTAATTTGTACGAATAATGTTTTTTTAATACATTACTAAAATATTTTTGTTTGAGTAAACGTAATACCCCCTCCCCCCAAAAAAATACAGAACCGCATAAGTGATAAAATAAAGGTGAGAGAAAAATTAAAAATAAAATAAAATAAAATAAAATAATAATAATAATAACAATAATAATAATAATAAATAATAAAATAATTCTAGGTGTGGTCAGGTGGTGCAGTGGCTGGAGCACCAGTCCTGGAGCCAGGAGCACCCAAGTCCAAATCTGGGCCCAGACACACAATAATTACCCAGCTGTGTGACCCCATGCAAGCCATCCCAACCCCATTGCCCTACAACCCCCCCAAAAAAAGACCCCAAATAAACTAAAATAGTAATAATAAAAGTAGGGGACAGCTGAGTGGCAGACAGATCACTGGCCCTCGAGCCAGGAGCACCCAGGTCCAAATCCAGCCTCAGACATCCAACAATCACCCAGCTGTGCGGCCCCAGGAAGTCCACCAATCCCATTTGCCCTGCAGCACTCCCCAGAAAATAATAATAATAATAATAATAATAATAATAATAATAATAATAATATATGCTTCAGTCTGTGTTCCAACACCACCTTCCTGACTCAGGTGGATGACATTCTTTAGAATAAGTCCATCATAAAAGTTACTTCCATATTTTTCTACCGTTGCCATTGCTGATCGCAACTCCCTCCATTCATACTTCTCTACTACCATGATCTATATTTTCTCTCTCCTTTCACTCTGTCTCTGCTTAGTGTAGTTGAGTGGCACAGCAGACAGATCCCCAGCCTTGGGGCCAAGAAGCCCTGAGCCCACATACCACCCCTTACCCAGCATCCACCCAGTCCTATGGTCCCGGACAGGCCATCTGATCCCAGCTCCTTGCAAGAAGTAGTAAAGAAAATGTGTTATATCTGACCACTATCCCCTCATAGTCCATCTACTCCTGCATCATGCGCATTCCCCCGCTTCCCCCATCCCCCTTCTCTCCTTTTTACTACAGATGTCTATACCCCATTGAGTATATATGATGTTTCCTCTCCTAGCCACCTCTGATGAGAGCAAAGATTCCCTCATTCCCCCTCACCTTCCCCCCTTCTATATCATTGCAATAGCTCATTGTAATAAAGAAAAATCTTATTATATGAAATATCTTAGCCTATTCCTCTTCTCCTTTTTCTTTCTCCTATTAAATTTCCCTTTTATCTATTGAGTCCATTTTTACACCATAATATATCTTCAATTTCAGTTTTCTCCTGTGCTTCATCTATAAAATCTCAGTCTACCTGCTCTATTAAATGAGAAGGTTCATATGAGTATTTTCAGTATCATTTTTCTATACAGGAATCCATGTAGTTCATCATCATTAAGTTTCTCATATTTTCCTCTTCTCCTCCACTTTCTATGCTTCACCTGAGTCCTGTATTTGAAGATCAAATCTTCTGTTCATCTCTGGCCATGCCAACAGGAACATTTGAAATTCTCCTGATTCATTGAAAGTCCATCTTTTTCCCTGGAAGAGGACATTCATTTTTTTCTGGGTAGTTGATTCTCAGTTGCATTCTAAGTTCTTTTGCCTTCTGGAATATTATATTCCAAGCCTTACGAGCTTTTAATGAACTTGCTGCTAAGTCCTGTGCAATCCTGACTGCAGCTCCATGATATTTGAATTGTGTCCTTCTGGCTGTTTGTAATATTTTTCTCTTTGACTTGGGAGTTCTGGAACTTGGCTATAATATTCTTGGGGGTTGTTTTTTTTTTTTTTGGATCTCTTTCTCGGGGAGATTAATGGATTCTCTCCATTTCTATTTTGGCCTCTGCTTCTAGGATATCAGGGCAATTTTCCTATAATAATTCTTTGAAAATGATGTCAAGGCTGTTTTCCTGGTCATTATTTTCAGGTATTCCAATAATTTTTAAATTATCTTTTCTATATCTGCTTTCCATATCAGTTGTTTTTTCAATGAGATGTTTCACATTTTCTTCTAATTTTTCATTCTTTTGGTTTTGAAGTATTGAATCCTGGTTTCTGGTAAAATCAGCAATCTCCCCGAGTTCTATTCTTTGCATGAAGGATTTGTTTTCCTCAGAGAGGTTTCTTATCTCCTTTTCCTTATGGCCAAATATGCTTTTTAAAGCCTTCTTCTACTCAATAACTTTTTGAAGTGTTTTATCCATTTGACCGAAGCTAGTTTTTAGGATGCTATTTTCTTCAGCATATTTTTGCATCACCTTGACTAAACTGCTGACTTCATATTCATGTTTTTCCTGCATCTCTCCCATTTCTTATCCCAGTTTTTCTTCTATCTCCCTCACTTGATTTTCAAAGTCTTTTTTGAGTTCTGTCATGGCCGAAGCCCAATTTCTGTTTTTCTTGGAGTCTTTAGATGCAGGAGATTGTACCTCCTCATCTTCAGATTGAATGTTTTGATCCTTCTTGGTATCACAGGTGAAGTATTTCTCAATGGTGTCTCTCTTTTTTCTCTGCTTACTAATTTTCCCAGCCTGAGCCTGGTTTTGGGGTGCTTCCTGAGTTTTTGTGATATCCCCACAAGGATCCCCGTGTGTGAGGCTCTGTCCTCCCTCCTGGTTTGTGAATGACTATAAGCGCACCCCTCTGCCATGGGGCTGAGGTGGTGGGGGTTCTGCTGTTCTATGGGGGCCCTAGACTGCAAACAGGATTTGAATGTGGCCAGAACCCCAGAGTCCTGTTCCAGGGACAGAGGACAGAGCTCAGCAGGCTCTCAACACCTCCTAGGCTCTGCACTTGCTCCAAGGCAGAGAATACTGACATTTTATTTGAGTCAGACTGGTGAACTGATTCTTAAGAAGACAGAAGGAATAAGTTTGGAATGATAGTTGAACTAGAGGATCAAGTCAGCTCCTCAACTGTTTTGATATCAGTTTCTCCATATTTTCCTTTAGAATGTCGTTATACTCCCTCCATGTCCATTCTTCTAAATTCAGTCATGTTGGCAGTTTGTTCCCAGAGTACTGCCAACTATCTCTTCTTTCAGTACTCTATCTTTGGATCACACTGAGGTTTATGAGATTTTCTAACACCACTAATCATCCCCCCCCACACACACCCATAATCCTTCTGAAACCAATCAGTTGACATTGAAAAGGCATATCAAAGAAAGGAATTTTTTTAAAAAAAATTCAGTTTGTTGTCTCTTTTACAATTCAATATTTAGGGAAAGTGGGCTAAAGCTTAATGTTTTGGTTTCACACATTCTTCTCAACCTATGGATGTACTCTCTCCCATTTTCACATACAGATTTCCTAATTTTAAATAGTATGTTCAAGCTTGAAATATATGGTTAAGCAAAAATGTTGTTGAGAAGAGCATTTTTATCATATCATAAATTTTTGACCAGGCTTACATCAACATATCAGTGCTGGAAGAGACATTGAAAAATTGACAGGAGAAATCAATTTTGTTAAGAGTAAAAGTAACCAACTGTAAAAGGAAACATAAAAGCTAATTGAAGAAAGTGAAACCCTAAAAATTAAGAATTCATCAAATAGAAACCAATGAATCTGTGAGACTATAAGATTCCATAAAACAAAATAAAAAAGAAGCAAAAATAATTGAAGAAAATGTAAAGCATCTTCTAGGGAAAGCAAGCAATCTGGAAAATAGATTCAGGAGAGATAATTTATAATTCATTGAACTACCAGAAGCCTAGATCAAAAAGAGAACTTATAAAACACCATGCAGGAATTATCAGGGAAAACTGTCCAAATCTGTTAGAACAGGAAAACAATATAACCATTGAAAGAATACACAGAACTTCTCATGAAAGAGACCCCAGGAAAACTCCAAGGGCTGTTATAGTCAAATTCCAGAATTCCCAAATAATAGAGAAAATTCTGCTAGCAGCAAAACAGGAAACAATTTAAATACAAAACAAATACTATGAAACTCACACAGGAACTATCAACCTCAACAGTGAAGTATCAGAGGACCTGGAAAACCATTTATCTGAGTGTAAAGGACTTGGGCTTACAACCAAGAATTTACTATCCTATAAAATTCTGCATATACTGTCAGAAGATGAATTTTCAATGAAATAGAGGACTTTCAAAATTTCCTGACAAAAAGACCAGAACTAATCAGAGAATTTAATCACAAAATATACAACTCAAGTGGTGCATAAAAAGACAAATTAAAAGGGGAAGGACAAAACAAAACAAAAGAAACAAATGTTAAGACCATCTGTTTTTATACAGCCCTAAAAAGTAAGATATAATACATATATTTCTTGAAAATTTTACTTCTCTTAACATGATTAAAGTGTCAATTATAATTTTTCAAAAAGACTATATTCTTTTCTATTATCATTCATTTTTTCCAGTGGTTTATAATATCTAACTTTTGAAAAAAATTATTCCTTTCCTTAAGTTCCTCTTACTTATTTTGTGTTAGATTTATCTGGTTCTGAGAGGGAAAATTGAGGTCCCCCTGTATTATAGTCTGACTATTTCCTACTATAATACTTTGACCTATCCAGTAATTTGTGTAGCTTGCCATTTGGAACATAATTATTTAAAAATGATATTACTTCCTTCTGTATCACCTTTTAGCAAAAAGTAGTTTCCCCTGCTTATCCCTTAATTAGTTTCAATTTTGCTTTGACTTTGACTGAGACTATGATTGTTACCTGCTTTTTGTTGTTTCCTCTGATGTTGCACATAGATTCTGCTCTAGGCTTTTATTTTTTAATTTGAATGTGCGGATGTCTCTGCTTCCATTAGTCTGGGAAATGAGACCAGACTTCTTACTCCCCAGTTTGTGAAGACAAGCACTCTTCTTCACTATGGAACTGTGACTAGGACTCTTGATCCCCTGGGGGTTAAGTAATATTGCTCCTTTTGGACTTCTGGCTATGCCAGAGTAACATGTATCTGCAATACAATAAGGTCCTGAATCAAATGCTAAAAAAGGGTGTCATTCAAACTTCTAATCATTTATTTCACTGTTCACCCTTCTGTCCCCACTCCACCACAATTTATAGAATGAAAATTCTGGAATTTGCTACTGTGGTCAATGTAGACAGGAGGCTTATGTTGTGTTTGTGCTATTCTCTAATCTCTTTAATTGTATTATGTTGGAAAAAGTGTTTGACTGAAACTTTTTTTAGTTTTGTTCTTTGAGAATTTCATGTGAGATGTTATTTTTAGATTTGCTTTAAGGAAATTTTTGAGAGATGGGTTGATTTCTCTTCCATTCTACCATCTTTAATCAATCTCTTTCCCAATATATTCAAACCAAATGTAGTGTTGCTAGAACATTTGAAGTGTGCTGTTTTAACCACAAGGA
Organism: Macrotis lagotis; assembly: GCF_037893015.1. Classification (NCBI taxonomy): domain Eukaryota; kingdom Metazoa; phylum Chordata; class Mammalia; order Peramelemorphia; family Peramelidae; genus Macrotis; species Macrotis lagotis. The sequence continues at coordinate 152,839,080 of NC_133660.1, read as the reverse complement.
AATTCCTCCTCTCTTAGTTTTTCTCCTGCATCAAATTGAACAAGATTGATTCTCTGACAAGGTAAGAATTCCCCTTGCTTCATGTTATTTTTTTGTTCCCAAAATAACACAATGGTAATACCCTAGGGCACTTCAGGCATATTAGCTAAACTTTGAACTTGACCTTTAAATGGAATAATGAATAAACTCCATATCTAATTAGATGGGGAGATAGATCACTAAAGAAGGCATTTTTATTTTCAGTCTGTCTTTCTCCTATATAACTTTATTTCATCTGTACTGATGCTACATAGTATTAAAAAGGAAATTGTCTACTACTTAATTTCTTTGTGGTTCAATGTAATTTATTTGTAGACAGTCTTTTATCTAAAAAGGAACTAGTTGCTACCAAAGTATTTTTGATAATAATTTCAAATATAAAAAAAAAGTGCTTCATATTTTTTTCTCTCAGTAACTTGAATCTGAGGAAGTAAAAGTGGATCCGGGATTTTGTAACAAAATAGTTTCCATAAATGGTTACATGGTAAACAAAAGAAGAATATAATGATTTTAATCAAAAGCAAAAGAATAATATAACAATTTTGGATAAGTTTTGGAATTGTGTTAATGATCATTTAAAAGGAAGCCAAAGGAAACTTTAAAGACAAATTCTATATTAAATTGTATAAAGTTTCATGTTTATGTTCTTTCTAAATAAAATCTTCATGGGTCAATTTATAGAGTGCCTTGGTATTGTCATTGGAAACAAGAATATTTCTTAGAACTCTTTTCATCTTTTTATATTTGATATTCATATCAGAAGGATTTAATTGTAGGCTTCTTACTCTTTTCTTTTTTTTCACTTCTCTGTCACTATGCCATATCTAACCCTCCTCTCCAATATGCATATATTGACATTTTCATCATTTTCAACATTAATTTGACAGTTTTGTTTTTGCTGAGTTGGAGTATGAAAGCATCTAGCAATCATCTCTCATTGATATTCCATCCCAGTTAGTGTGCTTCAAATATAAGGATTAGCATTTATTATTTTCAGTTCTGTCTCCTGTTGTGCTTTGTGAAGAGAAATCTTTAATTTCCATATGTGTATCTAATATGTATATCTCTTTGCAAGGCTGGTGAAATAATTTGAATCTCTGTGAACTATTTATATCCTGTATTTTTCTAATATATATTTAAAAATTAAAAATTTTAAAACCAGATGTACATAGTGGGTTGTTGTTCATTATAAAGAAGAGATTTTTTTTACCTTTCTTTTTTCTTTACATATATCATGGGCAGGCAAGTGGTACAGTGTCTTCATGAGTTCAAATCTGATTTCTAACATTTACTAACATACAGACAAACCCTGGGCAAGCCAAGAGAGGAATGCACTGAGAGAAGGGGGAGGAAGAAATACAATGGGGAAAATTTTATCACGTAAAAGAAACAATGGAGAAAAAAAATGCATTGGAGGGGGAAATAGAGGTTCTGATAGGCAATTCTTATACCTCACTGTCACTGGAAATGATTCAAGGAGAGATATGTACTCATATTCATATATACAGCATTCAATAGGAAAATAGGAGGAGAAGTGGAAAATGGAAATGGGGGAAGGATAATTAAAGGGAGGGAAGTTTAAGGGAGGCAATAGAAGCAAAATAAACTTTTGGGGATGGATTAGATAAAAAGAGAGAAGAGACAAAAATTGTATCAAGGGAAATAAGCAGTTAGTAATCATGACAAAAACTGGATTAAAAATCAGAATTAACATTATGTAATTCACAGGAGAAATATTTGAAAAAGATTCATAGTTAAAGAACTGAAGCAGAATCTAATATGTTTCATCTGGAGTAAAAGATAAGGCATAATAGCAGTCATAATTTCAGACAAAGTAAAAGCAAAAATTGACTTAATTAAAAGAGATAATCAGCAAAATTGCATTGGGTTAATAAAAACATGACCATAGTTAATGAAGTAACATCAAATAAATGTAGCAAGTTTTTTCTAATAAGGTCTTTATTTCTCAAATATATATACTGAGTATCAAAGTCAAATTTATTAAAAATGTGTCATATTTCCCAATTGATTAATGATTAAAGAATGTAACCAGGCAATTTTCAGAATAAGATATCAAAGTCATCTATTGTCATTTGAAAAAAATCTCTACATCACTACTGATGAGAAAAATGCTAATTGAAACAACTATTTAGGTATTACATCAGAAATATCAAATGCTGGAGGAGATAAGGGAAAACAGGCACACTAATGAAATACTGAAGGAGTAGTGAACTATTCTAAATCATTCTAAGGAACAATTTGGAATTACACAGAGGGTTAAGAAATTGTTTATATACTTGGATACAGTGTTGCTACAAGAGATAAAAGGGAAATGAAAAAAGAAGTAAATGTACAAAATATTTAGAGTAGTCATATTCCTGATGTCAAAGAACTGGAAAGTGAGGGGATACTCATTAATTGAGGACTATCTAAATAAGATGTGACCTATGATTGTGATGAAGTACTAAGAAATAAGGGCACAAGTAGTTTCAGAAAAAAAAATGAGACTTAAATGAAGTGATATAAAGGGAATTAAGAAGAATTGATGTATCATTATGCACAGTAATAGCAATGTTATAATGATGATCAACTCTCCCTTCTCTCAAGATGACCGACACCCCCCCCCCCCCAACAGGCTCCAAAGATAAAAAAGGTCAGAAAGGAAAAAAAGGAAAGAAATTCCAGAAAAGGAAGATGAGGCTGAAAATGTGGTGGAAAAAACCTCGAAAGCATTGCTGTCAAAACTCAGTCCTGGGTGTAGGGATTGGCAGATACTCCAGTTCTGCAATGTAGTCCCTCAGAGCCATGTACAAGCAGAAATAAGCTTCACCAGAAACCTCTATTGAAAGGAAAAAGAAAGACAGTTTGCCTGCTAATATCTCAAAACCAGTTGGTAAAAATAGTTGATAAAAATGGAAGAAACTGAGTGGTAAAGATTCTCAAAATGCCCAGGTATTACCCTACTGAAGATGTGCTGAGAAAACTGTAAGTCACAGGCAAAAAAAAAAAAAAAAAAAAAATCAGCCAGCATGTGAGGAAACTTCGGGTTAGCATCACCCCAGGCACAGTTCTGATCGTGCTCACTGTTTGCCATAGGGCAACCAGTGTAGTTTTCTTGAAGCAGCTGGCTAGTGGTTTCCTACTGGGGACTGGACTTCTGACCATCAATCGTGTTCCTCTACACTATGAAGGACCCATCAGAAATTTGTCTTTGCCACTTGTACCAGGGTTATCCTTTCCAGTGTAAAAAATTCCAAATCATCTTACTGATGTTTACTTCAAGAAGAAGAGATTCCGTAAACCTAGACACCAAGGAGAAATTTTTGACACAGAGAATCAGAAACATGAGATTACAGAGCAGCACAAGGTTGATCAGAAAGCAGTGGACTCTCAGATCTGCCCAAAATCAAGAAAATTCCTCAGTTCCTCGGCTACATTCATTCTGTATTCTCTTTCTCCAACAGAGTTTATCCTCACAAATTGGTCTTAAATGCCTTGCAGATAACTCTTATTAAAATATTTGGAATAGGGGGAAAATAATGATAATTAACCATGAAAGATTTGCTTGGTCTGATCAATATATAGATCCAAGACATAATTAAAGTTGTTATTCACCTCCAGAAGGAAAAAAAAAAACTTGGTGAACTCTGAGTGAAAATTGAAGCATAATTTTCTCACTTTTAAATTTTTCTTGATTCTTTTGAAATATGGCAAATATAGAAATATTTTGCATGATTTCACATGTATAATATATATTATATTCATGATTTGACATAGGGGAGATACAGAAAATATGGAAGCATGTTTAAATAAAACATTTTAAAATATGAGTTACTATTTTTTAACCAAATTCTTGTCATTTTTCTCTTTACATGATATGCCACTTAATTTCTCAGTAGTCTAGAATTCTTAAATTACAAATGAACTTCCAATGAGTGTTAATGAATAAAGTTCATTAATGAACCTTCTCCTCCCTATGTTTTAGCTCTTCTTTCATTAAAATTCCTTTCTCTTTGATTGTCATTTCCCTTGAAGAACCATTGATGAAATTTTTTTAAAAAATCTATTATTAGATAATATTCAATTGTATATAATTTTGTTCCAAAATAATTGAATATGTATTTTTCTTAAAGTTCTTTATCTTTAAAGCCTCTTAAAACATTTTACTTATGCATACAAAGTTCATGTGTTAACTGATATTAAAGAACACTTTTAGTTATAAATAGTTTATATATTTTTGTATATTTTTCTGTTTCAGGGATGCTATGCTGACTTCTTTTTTTTACTTCAAGATGTTGACCTATTTAGTACTGCTATACTTAGCCAAGTATAAACTGGTCTTATTAAGCCTTCCATAACCATTCATTTCTCATAATGATGTGAAATTGTAGAGGTAAGACTTCATCTGCTGTATTAATTTTAAACATTCTTGGTATAGAGTGATTTTGAAGTCATATCTTTAAAAATTCTATATTTCTCTGTAAGAATAAATTCTTGGCATTTTATTCTTGGTTTTCAACCTTAGAAAATAAATCATACAGGAAAATATAATTGAGCTTTATGATTAATTTACAATATTTTAATAGGTTTCTTCATAGTTTCAATGTACATCTGGATTTTTTCAAGCTTTATATGAACTGTGAGTTTGTGCTATGAAATGAGAAATATTTGACATTCACAAAAATAAATTCTTTTCTTTTCCATGTATTCTCCAGTTATGAGGGGAGCAGTCAGTAGAAAATCATAAGCAGTATGTAGAGATGAAGATGTAGTTGTAAAGGGAAAAGGATAATTCTCTGCATGTGGCTATGACCCAGAGGAGAGAAATTAAGGGCCATGGCAGGCTATTGGGCTTGGGGGGGAAGGAAATCTTAAAATATTTGTATCTATACATGCTTTATGATCTGAGTATATTCCATTTGAAAATGTATTTATTTATTTATTTTCATTGCTATGAACATGTATATTTTTAAGTGACAACTTTTCTTTCCACCCTCCCTTCCCATCCACCTCCCCTCAGCCACAAACCATCAGGTTAGCATTGTACATACATATTTTAAAAAACATGTTTACAGATTAATAATTTTTGGTATAAGGAATTAGGATTAAGTGAAAGAGATACACACGAGATAATTGTTATAACATGTTTATCAGATTCTGAAGGGTTAGGTTTTTTGGTGAGTTTTGGTGTATTTTGTTTTTCTTTCTCTGAATGGGGATAATATAGTCCATAGCCAGGATAAAACAATTAATTGTTCTAATTCAAGGGACTGCTGAAGGGAGCTCCTGCCATCAAAGTTGTTTATCTCACTGTGTTGTTGCTGATGTGTATATTGTGCTCTTGGTACTATTCCCTTTGTTTAGCATCAGGTCTGGTAAGTCATTCCTTGTATGCTTCTTTAGAGTCTGATCATTTATGGTTTCTTATATTACAACAGTATTCCATAGTATTTATGTACCATAGTTTGTTTAACCATTCCCCAATTGATGGGCAACCCCTCAATCTCAAATTCTTTGCCACTACAAAAAGAGCTACTATGAATATTTTGGAACATGTAGGACTTCTTAATTTTTCTATATTTGCTTCTGCAAAAAGACCTAGAATTGGAATAATTCAGTCAAAGGGTATGAACAGTTTTATTGGTCTTTGGGCATAATTCCATATTGTTCTCCAGAAAGACTGGATCTGTTCACAACTCCACCAGCAATGCATCAATGTCCCAATCCTCCCATAATCTCTCCAACATTGATCATTTTCCCTGATTATCATGTTGGTCAATCTAATAGGTGTGAGATGATACCTCATTATAGTTTTAATTTGCAATTTCTCTAGTCAATAAAGATTTGGAGCATTTTTTCATATAATTATATATACTTTAATTTCTTCATTTGAAACTGTCTGTTCATATCATTGATCAATTGGGAAAGACTTGTGAACCTATAAATTTGATACAAGTCTCTATTTATTTTAGAAATGAAACCTCGCTCAGAACTCTTAGTTGTGAAGATTATTTCCCAGCTTTCTTCTTTCCTTCTAAGTTTGGCAGCATTGATTTTATTAGTGCAAAAACTTTTAATTTAATATCATTAAAATCATGCATTTTGCTATAATGTGCTCTAATTCTTGTTTGGTCATATATTTATCCCCTTTCCGTAGCTCCGATAGAGTATTTCTTGGTGTATTGATTTATCTATGTTATCATTCTTTATGTCTAAATCCTGTACCCACCTATTTTGACTTGATTTTGCTATAGAGATATGGAACTATGTCTAGTTTTTGCTATACTATTTTAGTTTTCCCAGCAATTTTTGTCAAATAATTAGTTCCTATTCTAGAAGTGATGTCTGTGTTGTCAAATAGTAGTTTGCTGTAGTCTTTTACTGCAACTTCTTTAGAACCTATCCTAATCCACTGACCCATTACTCTATTTCTTAACCAGCACCAGTTTTGATGACTGCTTCTTTATGGTATAGTTTTAGATATGGTAGAGCCAGGTCACCTTTCGTTACATTTTTTTATCAGTTGCCTTACAATTGTTGCTACAGATGAATTTTTTTACTCCTTTTTCTAGCTCAGTAAAGGAGTTATTTTGGGAGTTTGATTGGTAAGGCACGGGAAAAGTAATTTAATTTGAGTAGATTGTCATTTTTATATTACAGTAGTTGACGTAATCATGAGCATTTGACATTTTTCTAATTATTTAGATCTGACTTTATTGGATGAGAAATGCTTTATAATTGTGTTAATACAATTTCTGGGTTTGTCTTTGGAGGTAGATTCCCAAGTATTTAATGTTATTTATAGTTATCTTTAATGGTTATTTCTCTTTCTGTCTCTTGCTTTTGGGCTTTATTGTTAATATATAGAAATGCTGATGATTTAAGTGGGTTTATTTTGTATCCTACTACTTTGTTGAATTTGCTAAATGTTTCAAGGAGCTTTTTAGATGATAGTTTGGGGGTTCTCTAGGTATACCATCATATTTTCTGCAAAGAGTGAAAGTTTTGCTTCTTCATTGCCAATTCTGATTCCTTCAATTTCTTTTTCTTCTCTTATTGCTACTGATAGCATTTCTAATATTATATTGAATAGTAATGGTGATGATGAGTATCTTTGTTTCACCCCTGAATTTATTGGAAATGCTCTGAGTTTATTCCCATTTTATATATATATATATATATATATATATATATATATATATATATTTGCTGATGAGTTTAGAAAGATATTACTTATTATTTTGTGGAAACTCCATTTATTCCTAAACTTTCTAGTGTTTTTAATAGGAATGCATATTTTTTTATCAAAGGCTTTTTCAGTATCTATTGAGATAATCATATGATTTTTGTTGGTTTTGCTACTGATGTGTTTAATTAATTTGAGTGTTTTCCTATTGTTGAACCTTCCCTACCTACCTGGTATAAATCTTACCTCATCATAGTGTATTATCCTAGTAATAACTTGCTGTAGTCTCATTGCTAAAATTTTATTTAAGATTATTGCATCAGTATTCATTAGGGAGATTGGTCTATAATTTTCTTTGTCTGTTTTGGTCTTGAATATGTTCTGAGTATAGATTTGTTCTCCTTTGATCAAAGTTGTCACAAAGCTCAGGTATATCAGTACAAATTAACATTAACCTGTCACTGCTTTCTCTTGGCAATAAAAACAATTACAATTTTGTGTTAACCTTTGAAAATCTGTGAACTTTAAACCTATGAGCACATGATAATTTTTTGACAATAGAAAGTTTTATAGCAAACTGTAAGAGGTATTTTACAAGAAATAAAAATTTGTTAGGGAGGACTTTAAACATTTCCTAATACCAAATGCTATTATCTAAGCAGGAAAGGTAAACAGTGACAAAATGATTCAAATATGACTTTTACTATGTTTTATGTTTTATGAACCAGGAAGAAATATGCAATAGTAAATATTTAAGAATATTGTAATTCTGACATTTGAGATAAAATAGTCTATCTTTAAAAAATCTTTTTAAGATAAATGATCAAATACATTTAAATTTATTTTAATATATATCTAATTAAATTTTGGTTTTAATTAATTTTATCAAGTAACATCTATATTCTGCATTTTCCCCTTGTCATCATTAAGTCCCCAATTTTTCTTGCCCATACTTTCTCTAGGGAATTCAAAATATGGAAAAAAAACATTTTCTTATTCTAAGAAAAGTGTATGAAAATTCAAGGTCTCTAGCACTTGTTGCCTCCTCCCCCCCACTTTGGAAACTGGTATGAAATATTTTGAATAGAAATGTTACTTTATTTACTGTAATTTAACCTTTTGTAATTAAAAATAATTCAAATTCCTTGAAATTAGTGTAAAATCCATATTTTTATTATAGCCACAAAATATGGTATTAATAAATTGATGAGGATAGACTATTTTGTCAATTTTTCAAAGAGAACAGATAACACCTTACACTAAATTCTTTTCTTATATGTAGTGTCAAAAGTTCACGTTAAATCCAAAGTTCTCTTTTTAAAATGGCTGTTTATGTCTTAGGATATTTTCATTGTATTTATAATAGGTAGACTTGAAAACAAAGTTATGACATACTTTTTTTACACAAATATTTGGGTGCATAGTGAAAATTACTAAAAGTTAAAAGAAACATTTTTGTGGGGGTACATGATTTATTAAGACTATCTTTATATTTCAAAAAATCTAAGTCACTTCTGATAAAACTCTTATTTATCATATCCAAGAGTGGAATAGAATGTAAAATTAAGACAGAAGACATGTTTTTTCAGTGTACATATGACATCCTGTAGTACAAGAAAGAAATAGACAGACATCTAGAGATTTTTTTATCAAATGTATTTTATTTGGAGAAAAATAATGGAGACCAGAATGATAGGCTTAAAAAACAAATGGTTGTTTGTGCAAGAAAGTGTGAAAAAGGTGGACACATTTTAAAGAACTTACATTTATTTAAAATGTTACTGTACCCCTGCTACATGTAAAAACAATATTTAGCATTCATTTCTAAAACTTTGGTTTCCAAATTAATTCCTTTCCTCCCTCTGCTTGTTCCACCATTGAAAGGACAAGCAATTAGACATATGTTATACATGTGCAATCAAGTAAAACATTTCTATAATAGACAGGTTTTAAAAGAAAACAGAAACTGGTTAAAAAACCTCAAGAAGGGGCAGCTAGGTGGCGCAGTGAATAGAGCACCGGCCTTGGAGTCAGGAGTACCTGGGTTCAAATCCGACCTCAGACACTGGATAGTTACCTAGCCATGAGGCCTTGGGCAAGCCACTTAATCCCATTGCCTTGAAAAATCAAAAAAAAAAAAAAACAACCTCAAGTAAAATAAGAAAGTTTAAAAAAAGAAAGTTTAAAAAATTCAGACACCATTAGCTCTTTGTTCCTTGGGGGAGGAATAGCAATTTTCATCTTTGTCTTTAATCATTTAATTGCTGAGAATAGCTAAGTCATTCATAACTGATCATCTTATGATGTTACTGCTATTTTTAAAAATTAGATAGACAGAAAAACTGATAGATAGAAAGATAGATAGATAGATAGATAGATAGATAGATAGATAGATGCTCTTTTCTTTTCCAACTATGTAAAATGGTAGTTTTTTTTACCAATCACTTTTTGCAAGGCTTTGATGCAAGTCTTTCCAGGCATTTCTGAAATCCTGTGCTTTATGATTTCTTAGAGAACAATAGTACTCCTTCACACACATCACACAAAGTGTATTACATAATTAGTTCAGTTATGTCCTAATTGGTAGGCATCCTGTCAATTTTCAATTCTTTGCCACTATAAAAAAGAGCTGCTGTGAATATTTTTATACATTTGGGATTTTAACATGATCTCTCCAGCATACAGATCCAGTAGTAAGTAGTGTTGCTGGAACAAAAGGTATACACATTCCTATTGCCCTTTTGTCATAGTTCCAAATTGCTTTCCAGAAAGATTTAATCAGTTTAAAACCACATCAACAATGTCTTATTGTCCCAGATTTCTGACATCCTCTCCAACACTGATCATTATACCTTTTAGTCAAATTGACCAATCTGAGAGATATGAGGTAGTACTCTGATATAATTTAATTTGTATTTTTCTAATCAATAACAAATTAGAGCAATTTTTCATATGATTTATAGAAGGCTTTGATTTCTTTGAGAATTACCTTTCCATATTCCTTGACCATTTATCAGTTGGAGAATGACTTTTTTTTTTATAAATTTGACTCACTTCTCTATATAGTCTAGAACTGAGCCCCTACTTTTATTACATTCCCTTTAATCTCAGTTGCAATGGACTTATGCTAAAATTTTATAATTTAGTATAACCAAAGTTATCTTAGGTTTTTATTTATGAAGTTCTCCATCTTATCTTTGGTCATAAACTGCTTCCATTTCCACATGTTACTGTTACTTTGTACATGGTACATTTCATTTTCTTCAGATCATATAAGTCCTTGTAGGATATTCTGAGAATATTCTGTTAATCATTTCCTTCTTTTCTTTTTTTTAAAAAATATTTTATTTATTTTGAGTTTTACAATTTCCCCCCTAATCTTTCTTTCCTCTCTCCACCCCCCCACATAAGGCACCTCAGTTTTTTTTTTCTAAATTAAAGGTAATAGTCCTTGATATTTGTTCAAACTTCACAGTTCTTTCAGGATACAGACAGTATTCTCCAATTCAGACAGCCCCAAATTGTCCCTGATTGTTGCGCTGATGGAATGAGCAAATCTATCAAGGTTGATCATCGCCCCGCCCCCCATGTTGCTGTTAGGGTGTACAGGGTTTTTCTGGTTCTGCTCATCTCACTTAGAATCAATTCATGCAAATCCCTCCAGGATTCCCTAAATTCCCATTCCTCCTGGTTTCTAATAGAAAAATAGTGTTCCATGACACACATATACCACAGTTTGCTAAGCCATTCCCCAACCAAAGGACATTCAATTGATTTCCAATTCTTTGCCACCACAAACACGGCTAATATGAATATTTTTGTAAAGTGATGTTTTTACCCTTTTTCATCATCTCTTCAGGGTATAGACCCAGTAGTGGTATTGCTGGATCAAAGGGTATGCACATTTTTGTTGCCTTTTGGGCATAATTCCAGTTTGCTTTCCAGAAAGTTTGGATGAATTCACAACTCCAAAAACAATGTTATAGTGTCCCAGATTTCCCACAACCCTTCCTACAATGATCATTGTCCTTTCTGGTCATATTGGCCAGTTTGAGAGGTGTGAGGTGGTACCTCAGAGAAACTTTAATTTGCATTTTTTCTAATAAATAATGATTTAGAGCAATTTTTAATATCACTATGGATTGCTTTGATCTCCTCATCTATAAATTGCCTTTGCATATCCTCTGACAATTTGTCAATTGGGGAATGGCTTTTTAAAAATAAATTTGTCTCAGTTCTTTGTATATTTTAGAAATGAGTCCTTTGTCAGAAACATTAAAAGTAAATATTCTTTCCCAGTTTACTACATTTCTTTTGATCTTAGTTACAGTGGTTTTGTCTGTGCAAAAGCCTTTTAATTTAATGTAATCAAAATCATCTAGTTTGTTTTTAGTGATGTTCTCCATCTCTTCCTTAGTCATAAACTGCTTCCCTTTCCATCAGCCTGACAGGTAAAGTAGTCCTTGATCTTCTAGTTTGCTTATAGTATTGTTTTTGATATCTAAATCCTGTATCCATTTGGATCTTATATTGGTATAGGCTGTGAAGTCTTGGTTTAATCTAAGCTTCTTCCATGCTAACTTCCAATTTTCCAAGCAGTTTTTATTAAAGAGAGTGGTTTTATCCCAATAGCTGGAATCTTTGGGTTTATCAAACAGCAGATTACTATAATTGTTTCCTGCTATTATACTGGTCATCCACTATATTTCTTAACCAATAGCAGACAGTTTTGATGGCTGATGCTTTATAATATAATTATAAATCAGGTAGGACTAAGTCACTCTCATTTGTACTTTTTTTCATGAGATCCCTGGAAATTCTTGACTTTTAATTTCTCTATATGAATTTACTTGCAACTTTTTCTAACTCATTAAAGTAATTTTTTAGAATTTTGATGGGTAGGGCACTAAACAGGTAGTTTATTTTTGGTAGAATTGTCATTTTTATTATATTAGCTCTACCTATCTATGAGCAGTTGATGTTTGCCCAGTTATTTATATCTGATTTAATTTGTCTGAGAAGTGTTTTATAATTGTTTTCAAAAAGTTTCTGAGTCTGCCTTGGCAAATAGACTCCCAAGCATTTTATATTGTCTGAGGTTACTTTGAAGGGGATTTCTCTTTCTAGCCCTTCCTGCTGTATCTTGTTAGTCAGTTAGTCAGTTAGAAAAGTTGAGGATTTATGAGGGTTTATTTTATATTCTGAAACTCTGCTAAAATTGTTAATTGTTTCCAGTAGTTTTTGGAATATTTCTTGCGATTCCCTAGGTATACCAACATGCCATCTGTAAATAGTGAGAGTTATGTCTCTTCCTTCCCAATTCTAATTCTTTCAATTTCTTTTTCTTCTCTTATTCCTGAAGTTTACATTTCTAGTACAATATTAAATAGTAGTGGTGATAATTAGTATGCTTGTTTTACCTCTGATCTTGTTGGGAATGATTCTAGCCTCTCCCCATTGAATATAATGCTTGTTGATGGTTTCAGATAGATGCTGCCTATTATTCTAAGGAACAGTCCATTTATTCCTAAACTCTCTAGTGTTTTTAGTAGGAATGTGTGCTGTATTTTGTCAAAAGCTTTTTTCAGCATCTAGTGATATAATCATATAATTTCTGATAAGCTTGTTGATATAATTAAGTAAAATAACAGTTTTCCTAATACTGACCCAACCCTGCATTCCTTGGATGAATCTTACTTGATCAAAATGTGTTATCCAACTGATAACCTGTTGCATTCAGTTTACTAAGATTTTATTTAAGAATTTTACATCTATATTCATCAGGAAGATAGGTCTATAGCTTTCTTTCTCTGTTTTAACTCTTCCTGGTTTAGGTATCAGCACCACATTGGTGTCATAGAAACAGGCAGAATTCCATTATTCACCTCTTTTTTTCTAAAGAGTTTATATAGGATTGGAACCAATTAATCATAGAGCGTTTGATATAATTCACTTCTGAATCCATCTTGCCCTGGAGATTTTTTCTTAGGAGTTCAATAATGCCTTCTTGAATTTCTATTTCTGGGATGGGTTATTTATGCATTTAATTTCCTCTCCATTTAATCTAGGAAACTTATATTTTTGTAAATATTCATTCATTTCACTTAGATTGTCAAATTTATTTGCATAGAGTTGGGCAAAATAATTCTGAATTATCATTTTAATTTCCTACCCATTGTTGGTGAGTTCACCTTTTTTATTTATGATAGTAGCAATTTGGTTTTCTTCTTTCTTTTTTTAATCAAATTGACCAGAGGTTTATCAATTTTATTGTTTTTTTTCATAAAACCAGCTCTTGGCTTTTATTTTTTTAATTCAACAGGTTTTTTTGCTTTCATTTTATTAATTTCTCCTTTAATTTTTAGAATTTCTATTTTGGTATTTAATTGGGGGTTTTAAATTTGTTCTTTTTCTAATTTTTTTAGTTGCATATTTAGTTTATTGATTTTCTCTTTCTCTAATTTATTCATGTAAGCATTTAAAGATATAATATATGCCCTGACAGCCACTTTGAGTGAATCCCATAGGTTTTGGTATGTTGTTTCATCATTGTCGATATCTAGGTTAAAATAATTAATTTTTCTATAATTTGTTCTTTGATTCACTCATTCTTTAAAATTAGATTGTTTAGTTTCCAAGTAGTTCAGTGTCTATATCTCCCTGGCCCAATATTGCATGTGATTTTTATTGTATCATGATCTGAGAAAGATGTATTGACTATTTCTGCTTTTTTGCAAATGATCATTAGGTTTTTATGCCCTGGTGCATGGTCAATTTTTGTATTAGTGCCATGTACTGCAGCGAAAAAGGTATATTCCTTTCTGTCTCCATTCAGTTTCCTTCATAAGTTTATCATATCTAGGTTTTCTAACAATCTATTTACCTCCTTAACTTCTTTCTTGTTTATTTTATGATTTGATTTATGTAGATCTGAGAGCATGAGGTTGAGGTCTCCCACTAGTAGGGTTTTGCTGACCATGTCTTCCTGTACCTCTCCTCTAAGAATTTGAATGCTATCCCTTTGCGTGCATATATTTTCAGTACTGAAATAACTTTATTGTCTATGGTACCTTTTAGGAGGATATAGTTTCCTTCCTAATCTCTTTTAATACTATCTATTTTTGTCACTGCTTTGTCTGAGATAAGCATTGCTACCCCTGCTTTTTTCACCTCAGCTGAAGTAAAATATATTTTGCACCAACCATTTACCTTTACTCTCTATACATCTGTGTGCTTCAAATGAGTTTCTTGTAAGCTGCATATTGTAGGATTCTGTATTTTAATCCACTTTCCTATTGCTTTACATTTTAAAGGAGAGTTCATCCCATTCACATTCAAAGTTATAATTACTAACTCTTTATTGCCCTCCATGCTATCTTCCCTGTGTTTATATTTTCCCCTTTTCCCCCCTTTATCCGTATTCCCCAGTATTTTGTTTCTGAATACTACCTCCTTCAGTGTGTTTGCCCTCCTATATACACCCCCCTCCACTTTCCCTTTTTCCCTTTTCCCTTCCCTTCCTTCTATTAGTTCCCCTTTTTCTCCCCCTCCTTGTCTCCATCCCCCTCTCCCTTTTTCCCCTTTTAATACCTGAAAGGTAAGATGTTTTTTAAGTTAACTGTGTATTTGTGTAAGTTAACTTCATGCCAAATCTGATGAGAGCAAGAATCAGGTGTGCTAATCATTTCTTATAACAGAATAGAATTCTATCATATTCACATAGAACAATTTGTTCTCCCATTCCCCAGTTGATGGGCAACCCCTCAATTTCTATTTTCTTTCCATCAGAAAAGAGCTGCTATAAATAATTGCTTTACTTAATCAGAAAACTGTTCATATCTTTGGTTCACTTATCAATTGGGCAATGAGGGGCAGCTAGGTGGCACAATGGACTTGGAGTTAGAGGACAAGGTTTGGAATCTGGTTTCAAACACTTGAATCTTGCAAGTTGTGTGACTTTGAGTGAGACACTTAAATTAGATAGCCTTATATCTAGGTCCATCTCCACTAGTCCTGATTCATATCTGACTACTGGACCCAGGTGGCTCTGGAGGAGAAAGTGAGGCTGCTGCCTTAGCACAGCACTCCATCACTCAAATCCAATTCATGTGCTTTGTGGAATCAACTCCCAGATGCTGTGGCCTTTTTCAAAAATAAAGAAAAAAAAACAAACAAAAATACATTAACATAATTGGGGAATGGCTCTTGCTTTTTATAAATTTTATTTAGTCAGGGGCTAGCTAGGTGGTGGAGTGGATAGAACTCTTGCCCTGGATTTAGGAGCACTTTGGTTCAAATCCCACTTTAGATATTTAAAAATTATCTATTTGTGTGATCTTGGTAAGGACACTTAATCCCATTACTTTGCAACCCCCCCCCCAATTTACTCAGCCCTCTAAATATCTGAGAATCTATGCCTTTATAACAGAAAAATATTTCAAGAATTTTTTCACAGTTTCTATTACTATTTCTCTCCAAGTTTATTCTTTTCTCTATCTTTGTCAAAATATTTTTAATTATAATTAAATTATAATTATAATAATTATTATTATAATGTTTCTCTTTCATTCTCAAAGAAAACTATGACATCAGGGAGGTCTTGCCATAACAAGTCCATGAACTGGAGTTAAGTAAGGGAGTGCTATGTTAAATCAGTAGCCTCACTTTCTCCTCCAGAGCCATCTGGGTCCAGGGGTAAGACATGAACAAGGACAAATGGAAGGAAGGTTAAATAACTTGACAAAGATCGCATAGCTAGTAAGTGTCAGAAACTGGTTTCAAGCTCCTGTCCTCCTGATTCCCAGGCCAGTGCTCTATCAACTGAATGAAAATGTTATGCTTCTGACTACCTTATCTCCTAATCTACCCTCCCATCTATCATCCTCCTCTCTTTTTATTCCCTTTTTTCCTATTTTCCTGTAGGATGAGATAGAGTTCTATAACCAAGTGAGTTTGTCTGTTATTCCTTCTAAATCAATTCTGATTAGAGAAAGGTTCACTCATTCCCCCTCAGTTCCCCCTCTCTCCCCTTCCAATGTAAAGTTTTTTTTCTTACCTCTTTTTTTAATCCTTGTCTTTTAAATTTGTTACAGTAGGTTGAAAATTAAGAAGGAAAATAAAAGAAGCAAAATGCTTTGAAATAAAGATGCCCTTGTGTGTGTGTTTGCATGTTTCTATTCTATTTTTAACTCAAATCTTGTGTCTTAAATAGGAGCAAGAAAGCACATAATGTTATTTTTAAATTTTCATCAGATTATTTTAATTTTTGATGTTGCAGAAAATAAGTCAATCAATATTTTCAACCACTAAAACTTATGAACAAAATTAAGAATTTCATTTGAAGTTGTTCTTAATAGAATTGTAAATTAGATCATTTTTCTTAATTGAATTCTTTTCTTTTTTAAATTCAACTTACTTTTTCCAATTATATGTAAATATAACTTCAGTATTCATTTTTTTGCAGTAAGATTTTGAGTTCCACATTTTCCTACCTACATACCTTCTCTTCCCCCTTCCCATAACAACAAGAAATATCTGATATATATATATATATATATATATATATATGTGTGTGTGTGTGTGTGTGTGTGTGTGTGTGTGTATAGTCAAATTAAACACATTTCCATATTAATCATGTTGTGAAACCAGAATCAGAACAAACGAAAAGAAATCAAAGCACATGAGAAAGAAAAAAAAACATAAAACCAGTTCTAAAACTGAAAACAGTATTCCTTGATCTGCATTCAGATTTCATATGTTATTTTTTCCCTTGATTTGGATATGAATGGCATTTTCTATGAAGTCTTTTAGAATTGTCTTTGTTCACTGTATTCTGAGAAGAGCTAAGTCTATCATAGTTGATCATGATACAACGTTGTTAATTGCATCCTCTTCTTTAGAGTTATAATTATTTATTTGTCTATAGTTTTAAGCCACACACACACACACACACACACACACACACCCACACAGACTTATATATATATATATATATATATATATATATATATATATATATATATATATATATATACAGAGAGAGAGAGAGAGAGAGAGAGAGAGAGAGAGAGAGAGAGAGAGAGAAAGGCTAGCTGGGATTTAAAGATTATTTTCTTTTGAAATATCCCAAATGTTGAATTTCTGAAGAAATAATTGGCACCAGCTCATTAATTTGAAGTTTATAAGTAAAGTATGAGTTGGAGACCCCAAGAGAAAGGAGGGGGAGAGTTGATGAGAGGGAAGATTTGGAACAGCTATTGTGCTTAGTTTGATAGAGAATCAATCAGGTTGAAATAGAATTCATTTACTAGAACAACAGTTCAGCAAAAATTAGAAAATATAAATATGTTGTAGATTTAGTTGCCCTAGTTGCTTAACTCTCACAGTTCTTTTCTACAGCATGTGAATAGATATGGAGAAAACAGAATGTGAATTTAATCCAGGGTGAAGAGAACAAGATGTGGTTCATGATAGGACATTGAAACAGGAAAGTACATAGAATAATAAATGAGTTCACTAAGAGATTAATATTGGGAAGAGTCAAGAATTGGGGTGATGATTTGGGAAATTTCTGAGGGGGCAAGATGTTGGAGGTCATAATGATGGTGAAGGATAGGGTTTGGTTAATAAGGAAAACAGGGGATGAAATGATAGATTATTATTTTCAGATAAAGAAATTTCAGAGTTCTGGATTATAAAAGTGGAATATTTGTGGATGGTGGCAAAATTAAAGAATGTGTATGACTAAGGTCAAATAGAGAAAACTCAGCGTTGAGTAGACTGAAGAAATAGATGGTCAGGATTATATTTGCTGTATTGAAGTGCTCTGGTATTATGTAATGGAGAAAGAATGCCCTGGGGTGGGATAAATAACAGTCACAGAATCTGAATAGAGCATCTTCAAAGAGGAATAGTTTGTTCAAGAAATAATGTTTACAGAGGAAATTATCTGAAAGTGGTCTGACAGGGCAAGAAATGTTCTTACTTCATTTTAGGGATCAACCAGGGTTTGTTAAAGAAGATATATATATATATGTATATATATATATATATATACATATATATATATATATATATAATACTAGAAAAGATAGTTAATGATGTAATGTTACAAAGAAGTTATGTCTCAGAACCAGAATATATAAGGAATCTGAAGGGAACATCTCCAGATATGAATAAGTTTGTAATTTTCAGAGTGGTTTTTATAGAGGGGGAATAGTTGAAAAAGTGGGGAGATAGGGAGTGGGATAAGATAGAGGCAAGAATATTCAAGGTTTCATTACTGCACAACTATACTTTACCCAGGGATTTTGAACTCATATACATATAACCTTATATTTGGATGTTCAAAAAATCAACTGCACAAATATAACATAGGGGAAATATGTGAAAAAGATTTGACTTGTGTATGTTGCAAGATAAATTATTTGTCAACAAGTTTATATAATTAGTGTATAGTCTTAGATTGTATTTAGTGTCTAAAATGAGAATGATAATCACACTATAACCTTTTTTGGTCAGACATCTAGATTGTTATATTCATGTCTAAGTAGAAGTAATCTGAAACTGGAGCAGTGAAGGGGGCACAGGACAGTCAAGGGACTGAAAGGAGTTAATCATGCTTTATGAAAAAATAACATGATTAACTTTTGACTAGAGAAGATAAGATTAAGTTGAAACATAGCTGTCTTCAGTAATCTGTAGTTCAGTTTTGTGAAAGGAAAAATTATTTTTCTATTCTATTTGCATCTATAGAAGTGAAAAAGGACTAGTAGATGAAAATTGATATAAAATGGTTTTCCATTCTTATAAAGGAAAGATTTACTCATACCTAGAATAATCCAAAAGTTATGTGAACCACTTTGTGAGATAATGAGTTCTCCAACACCAACTATTTGCAAGTTGATGATGAATGGCCACCATTTTATGCTTCATTTCAGTCTCATATTTGAAGATCAAAATTTCATTTCAACTCAGGTTTATTTCTTCATCAGAAAAGTTCAAAAGTCCTTTATTTTATTGAATTTCTATATTTTCCCATTAAAGGGTATGTACAATTTTACTGAGTAGCTGATTCTTGTTGTAATCTAAGCTCTTTTTGCTTTCCAGAATATCATATTCAGAGTACTATAATTCTTTAGTAGAGAAGGATAATAAATCTTGGGTTATCCTGATCAGGACTCCATGATACTTAAATTATTTCTTTCTAATTGTTTGCAATGTTTTCTACTTGTCCTGGAGACCTCTGAAATTTGGCTATAATTTTCCTGTGAGTTTTGATTCCTGCAGTCCTTTCAGGTGGTAATCAGTGGATTTTTCAACTTATATTTTACATTTTGGTTATTGAATATCAGGGCAGTTTTCTTGATAATTTCTTGAAACATTATATCTAAGCTGTTTTTTTTAATTTATTGATTTATTCTTTTAATTTCCTATGAATCATATTATTTTTAGGTTTTTGTAAGGTAAATGGGGTTAAGTGGCTTGCCCAAGGCCACATAGCTAGGTAATTATTAAGTGTCTGAGGCTGGATTTGAACTCAGGTCTTCTTTACTCCAGGGCCAGTGCTCTATCCACTTTGCCATTTAGCTGCCCTCTAGGCTGTTTTGATCATTGCTTTCATGTAAACCAGTAATTTTAAAATGATCTTTTCTGGATCCTTTTCCAAGACCGGTTGTTTTTTTTAATGAGATATTTCACATTGTCTTCTAATTTTTCATGCTTTTGGTTTTGTTGTATCATTTCTTGATTTCTCACAAAGACATTTTCTTCCCTTCCCTCAATTCCATATTTTAGGGAATTGTTTCTTTCAATGAATTTTTGTATCTCCTTTTCCATTTGACCAATTCTGCTTTTTGAGGCATTATTCTCCTCATTGACGTTTTTCCATTTGGTCCAGTCTGGTTTTTAAGATGTTATTTTCTTTAGTATTTTTTGTGTCTTCACCAAGCTACTGACTCATTTATCATGATTTTCCTTCGTCACTCTTATTTCTCTTCCTAATTTTTCCTTTACCTTTTCCCCTTGATTGTACAAACACATTTTGAACTGTTTAGTGGCCTGATACCAGTTTATATTTTCCTTGAAGGCTTCAGATGTAGAAGATTTGATTTTATATACTTTCAAGTATATATTTTGATCTTCCTCACATCACAGAACATTTTTTTTCCATTTTCTGATGCCTATTAATTGATTTTGATTCTTTTAGGGTAGGGCTCTGCTTCCAAGCTGGAAGTACTGTCCCAATGGGCAGGGGTCTTGTAAATTGTTTTCAGAGATACTACTAAGTTTCCAGATCTTTCAAGGTGGTATGATCTAAGGAGAAGTTTTTACTACCCCCTCCCTGAACCATACTCTGGTCTGTGGTTGACCACAAACCCTCCTTCCTGCCCTGGAACTGTGAAGGTGGTCCATGTTCTTTTGCAGCTGACATCTCTATGGTATTGCTTCTCCTTGTTCTGAGACCTCTACTCAGGACTTTGACCCAGGTCTAAGTATGGACAAAACAGTAGTCTTTCTTCAGTGATAGCAAAAAGTACCCTGTAATCCATTTTTGATATGTTGTTCAATCTAGTTTGGACTTGTGGACTAGAACTCTGAAAATAGCTATTGCTGAGACCTGTCACTAGGGACAGGTTTGTGCTGACCTAGTCTGTGCTGGCCTGGTATAATAGATTTTTCTTTCAGACTTTCCAAGTTGTCTTTGGCTTTGGTGTGTTGAGATGTATGGAAACTTCCAGTGATGTAACTGATTCTGTCTCAGAGACCTTCTCCTGGTTTTTTGGGACTTGGTTGTGCTATTTTGACCAGTATTGAACTGTACCTCTTTCACCCAAGTGCAGCAAACTTTTCCTGCCTAGCTTGCATGTTATCATAGGCTAGAAAAATTGCTTAATTCTGTCTTTTTATGATTCCTAATGCTTTAGAATTTATTTTGTCATTTAAAAAGGTATTTGGAGGAGTTTGGGAGAGTCCCTGCCTTTACTCTGCTGTCTTGGCTCTGTAGCTGGACTACTTTTTTATGAAAAGGAAGGGAAATATATTCATTATGTTTTATTTTTCTGAAAGTGTGCCTAAAGCAGTCATTTAAAAATAACTATATTTATTTAACATTGCCAAAGCAAAAAGGAGACAGTGATTAAATTCATTGAAATTCAAATCAACCAAATGTGAAATGTGTAATAAAAAGATGTTTTTTTCCCCTCCTATACTTCAGTGGTGGACCAGAGTGAAATTCAATATTCTTTAACCTATAAGTGGTTTGGGATATTTATAGCTAAAAAAATTTTATGTCATTCCCCATTTCATTTGTTTTCTCTTCTCAAGGCAGTAGTTTTGTTTTCTGGGTATGTGTGTGTGTGTGTGTGTGTGTGTGTGTGTGTGTGTGTGTGTGTGTTCCTTTTGTTGGACCTTGTAGCTCTCAACTTCTTTTCTTACAGAGCATAGTACATTTATGAATGGATATGTTACATTAAATGAGAACAGATTTGATCATTTCTACTCCCTAGTATGTTGCTACTATTTAAATCTTAGAGTCTACTTTTATTTTATTTTGTCCATTACAGCATAGCTTACAAAATGGATTCTTTTGTCTAATCTTCCACATCCATTCCATGATATCATTTCTTGTCTTCCATTAATTTTCATATATTGTACTTTATTTTTTCTTTCTGGTTTGGAAGGGGGTAATGTGCTTTTAAAATCCCTCATATGCATTCATTGTCTTAAAAAAATCATTATTCTTTTTGAGATAGAAATAGACTGCATTCTGTAGAAAAACAAATAAATTCTATAAGAGAATGGAAATTAATTCCTTACTCTATTATATACATAAGTAATAATCATCCTTGCCAAATGAAGTATTTATGTTTCATACATTTCTGCTTCCTTATTTTTGCTTGTATATTTATTTATTTTTTTTAAAGAAAAATACGGAGATTTAAGAAGAGGTTGGTACAAAGGCAATGAACCAGTGTGAAACAAACTTGTGATTCTGGTAAAGTATAATTTTATATACATCATGGTATAGAGTGATTTTTTTTTGCTAAAGGTATTAATGACAATATTTAATCTAATGGTTTCTGTGGTTTTAATTAATACTAATGATTTCATAAACTTCAAAGGAAGTCATTATACTGGTGCTTACCATGTTAGAGATTCAGAAGAAGTCTTCAAGAAGTATTATTGTTACCAAAGAGATTTTATGTTGGACTTTTTTTTTAATTTGTGATTTAGGGCAGCAGATGGAATGCACAATCATATTCTTCCCATTTATTTCTTTAAAAATTAAATGTTCTGCACTATCCTAATTATGGCTCAATTCTCTTAGCAGAGGTAGAATATCTACCTTATTTTTCAGTATGCAACTTCTTTTTTCTGCCAGTAGCTATAGGAGAAAGCTACAGGTTTGCGTGATGAACTTTTAACTAGGTTATATAGCAAGGGAAAAGGACTACTATGAACTGGTTTAAGAGCTTTTTAAATATCTCGTTTGTTTCTTATAAGAACTCCACAAGGAAGGTTTTATAGTTGAAGAAATTCTGGCAGAGATTAAGTGACTTAGTCCTTAGCTAATGGATACCTGTGACTGAATTTTAACTCCAGTATTCAAGATTAAAGCCCTAGTGATCTATCCATTGAATCACTTAGCTACTTCTATTATAATGACATAGTGTCAAGAAATCAGGAGATAATCTTAGGTATGTTGGGAAGACTTTTCTGTGAAATATTTAGAGGCTGGTGTGGTGGACAAGAATTATATATGATAAGAAAACATAAATAGATTGAAAATGAAATATTAGTAAAAAATATTAGTAAATATTAGTAAAAAGAAGTTCCCTTTCATTTCTAAGTGTTTTAAAATTTTATTAATGTATGGGCCAACCTAAATGATATTTTTTTATTCAATTCTAACACTCCCTCACATGAAGAGGACATCAGGATGAATTGAAACTCCTTTCTTCTAAACTAAACTTAATCATTTACTTTTGCAATATGGAATTATGGTCAGGTATCCTGATTACAAGTCACTTGTATTAATTATCACATTGTTTATTATTTGAATCACAGAATCATAATCTTATGATTGAAATGGTAGAAAATTCTCACAGATGATATAAGGCACGCACAACAATTGTATAATGAAATCTAATCTCTTTAGTGGTTACATGACTTGCATAATATCTTACAGCTAATAAAAGAATAAATAATGCCTACACTTCCAGATTCTTAAATCCATGCTTTTTTCTTCTTTTATAATACAAAACTTTGCTTGCTATTAAGTGGCTGATTTTATCAATCCTTCAGGATGCATATATGTGTGTGTATTTTGCATGTGTGTGTGTGTGTGTGTGTGTGTGTGTTATTTTTTAAAGTTTTTTGTCATTCTATCATGGTATTTTATGCTTTCACTATTATACTATCAATACATAGAATATGATATAGATAATTTCAATTCTATTTAACTAAAAATTATTAACAGGCTATTAAATAATAATAATAGTTTTTAATTAATTCTGTTTCTATAGCTACAACTTTCTCCTTAATCTATTCCTTTATTTGTCC
Source organism: Macrotis lagotis (assembly GCF_037893015.1). Lineage (NCBI taxonomy): Eukaryota > Metazoa > Chordata > Mammalia > Peramelemorphia > Peramelidae > Macrotis > Macrotis lagotis. The sequence continues at coordinate 152,815,292 of NC_133660.1, read as the reverse complement.
TTTCATAAAAGGAAGCAAGGTTAATCTAGATGGAACTGTTCTTGATGAAGTCATCTTTTTCAGACTTTTTAATGACTCTTTAATCTATCTATCTGACTCTTTAATGTACTTTAAGGGATTTAGATAAAGATGAAACCCTTGTAATCATCTAATTCAATCTCCTTCATTTTACCAAAACTGAAGCCAAGAGTCCAAATACTTTAAAGACATTCCTGGTGTCATTCATGTAGCAGAATCAAAAGTATCGCTTTGGCCTCACACTGTAGAATTTTGTCAGAAGGAGAATTAAAACCTTTGTTGTAAAGCAGGAATTGTAAAACAAGGACCTATGGATTCTCAAGAAATTTTTTGAGAAAACAAGAAATTTATGAACCTGGAGGCGTATCATACCTGTTTTCTCCCACTATCATCTGATATAATTTTTATTATTTCCTGGACTTGTGTGGTGGAGCCAAGCTGGTGCCATGAAGCTAACAGGCTGCCAGAACTTTTTCCTATCAAAGATAAATGGAGTCTCTGCAATGACATTCAAGCTACAGACACCACAAAGAAAAAGAGAAGATTCAAAGAAGTTTTCAGTGAGAGACATCGTGGAGGATCTTCAGTGAAGGTCTGTCTCTTTGGGAGAAAAGGTGAAGTAAAGTCAATGAGGTGGGAGAGCAAGAGAGCCAGCTGGAGGCTTTTAACCACAGTGCAATTCAGATCCTGACAGCTTGATAAAAATAGATAGCAAGACAGCAGAGAGAATCCCAATTCCAAATAAAATCTGAAGCCTGAGAATTCCTGGGCAAAAGTCAGGACTTCTAAATCAGAACCGGGACATACAGGAGGAAAAAAAAAACCTCTGCAAAAGGAAGGCCTGGACTGCAAAGACAACATCTTGACCAAAAACAAGACAGGGATCAGACCCCAGTCTAAGCATAAAAAGCTTGGATCTATATTACCTATATCCCAGGAGCAGAGCTAAAGCAAAGATGAGCAAAAAAAGCTAAAAGAGCTCTCACTATCGAAAAGTACTTTACAGACAAAGATGATAACATGTCAGAAGAAGAAATCAGTGGAAAATCACTCACAGGGAAAGTTTCAAAGGAGCCTACAAATTGTACTCAAATTCCAAAGCTCTTCGAAGAGTTTAAAAAAGAATTTAAAAAGCCAAGGAAGAAAAATGAGAATCATGAAGGAAAATTATGAAAAATTGACCAGAGAATTCAAGACCTTTAAAAAGAAAACACAAAAAGTAATTGAAGAAAATAAAACTCTAAAAATTAGAATTGAACGAATAGAAGCCAATGAATCTACAAGACTATTAAATACCATCAAACAAAATGAAAAACTTGAAAAACTTGAAGAAAACATAAATTACCAAAGGGAAATAAAAATGCTCATTCCCTTTGAACAAGTAATTCCAATTCTAGGCCTATATATCCAGAAGAAATCATAAAAAAATGGGAAAATTTACACATTTCCAAAATATTCACAGCTGTCATTATTGTAATGGCAAAGAAATTGGGGGAATGTCCAAAAATTGGAGAATGGCTAAAAAAAGTTATGGTAAATGAATTCTATGGAATATTCTTGTTCAATAAGAAACCATAAATGATTAGACAGAGAAGCACAGAATGACTTAAAGGATCTGATATTGTGTGAAGGAAGCAAAACCAAGCGACCAATGTATATGTACATTAACAACAACATTGTGAGATGATCAACTTTGACAGAAGCAGTTCCTATCAGCAGTTCAGAGAGCTAGGACAACCATATTAAACCAGCTATGGACAATGTTATGCCCATCCAGAGGAAGAAACAAAACAAAAAACAACCCTTCAAAATGTGATGAACACTTTATAAAAATTATATTATGTATCTCTTTCCCTTAATCCTAATTCCACATACTAAAAATGACTGATCCGTAAACATGTTTTTTAAAAATATGTATGTATAATTCAGACATGACTGTGTGCTGTTGAGGGGAGGGAGTTGTAAAAGAAAGGTGGAAGGAAATTTAGTAACATAAAATATATATATTTTTATAGGGATGAAAAATTAATTGATAATAAGCCTCATAGAACAAACAAAACCAGGAAAAATGACCTAGGGTTGATAATCTATGAATCATCAGACAACCAGAAAGCCTAGCTCAAACAAATAATCTGGAAAACATCATGCAGGAAATTATTAGGGAAAACTGTCCAAATTTGCTTGAAAAAGAAGACAATATAACTATTGAAATAATATACAAAACCCCTCCAGAAACAGAACCCAGGATCAAAACTCAAAGGGCTATTTTAGTCAAATTCCAGAACTACCAATAAAGAAGAGAATACTGCAAGCAGCAAAAGGAAAAAAAATAATACAAAGGAAATGCAATCAGACCCACACAGGACCTCTCAACCTCAACTCTGAAGTACTGGAAGACCTGGAATACCATATATCAGACAGAGGTCAAAAGACCTTGGATTATAACCCAGAATTTACAGCCTTGAAAAATTCAGTTTTTACTGTCAGGGGAAAAGATAAATGTTCAACAAAATAGAGGACTTCCAGTATTTCCTGACAAAAAGACCAGAATTGAACAAAAATTCAATTGCCAAATATACTACTCAAGAGCTGCATAATAAGGAAAATGAAAAAGGGAAGAAAAAAAACAGAACAAAACAGCAAATGTGGGTCAAGACCATCAAATAGTATACAACCCAAAAAGGGAAGATATAATACCTCTAATTCTTTACAGCTTTACTTCTCTTGGGTTAAATACAGGACTGAATATAATTGAAGAGGGACTTAAAAGATGTGGATATAGTTGGGGCTTGTCTATCCATTGAAGTGGTCCAAGATGACATCACTATTTTTGATCTTAAAAAGCTCTGATAAAAATGTAGTGGTTTTAACTCTAAACTTAAGTGCTTTATTATCTTTTGATTCATTTTAATTCTATTGTGCTGACAAAGCTTGGCACTATTTCTGAAGAGGGAATGATAAACTTGGCAATACAGAATTAATGACTCCCATAGCTTACAATAATTTGAAAAGTTCTCAAGTGAGACTTTCAGCACCTCCCAGTACTTAAAGCCCTTTATGCTCCTTGTGGTTAATTAAATTACAGTTTGACTTAATGCTTGCTTCAATTAATGAGGCCTAAAGTATCCTGGGTGGGGGGGGGCATAAAGTGTGAGAGAAAATAGACCTGGGAGAAGGGGTACAAATAATGCAAGAAATGATTTCGCATTGGATAATATTTTGGTTCATGAGGAGGATTGTTGTCCTTGGAGGGGAGTTGAAAAAGGGGTAAGGTAAAAAAAATAATTGTAATTATAATTTGGTGTAATTTCAGACAATGCTACTTACCAAGTAATCAAGCAATCATTTTGTGATGTTACTTTGATATCAATTTGAGCTTATTTAGCCATCACATAATCAGTCATTGATGATACCTGATTAATACAACTTGAATGATAAATATCATCAGATGAGGCACAAATATGTATAATTTTATAGGGATAAAAGGGAGAGTGTGAACACTGATTAAATTTTATTCAATAAATTTGACATAGAGAGGGAACAAGATACATTCCTACTTGGGTTTAGAAATCTATCATAATTTAAAGGGAAGGGGGGATGGGGAATAAAGGAAAGATAAGGGAAAAAGGAACTGATAAAATGAAAGGCAAAGGTATAAGTGAAAATAAACTGAAACTTAAATTTAAAAAAATATTAAAGGGAAAAAGGAGTAAAATTTTGGAAAAGAGGAATAAGAGAAAAAGAAAGGGAAAAATATAAATTGAGAAAGATAGCATGGAGGGAAATACAGAAAGAGTAATCTTAACTGTAATTGAGAATTAGTACTTATTAGAGAAATGCAAATTAAAGCATCTCTGAGGCACCACCTGACACCTCTCAGACTGGTCAATATGAACAGGAAGGATAATGATCATTGTTGAAAAGGTTGTGGGAAATCTGGGACACTATAACATTGTTGGTGGAGCTGTGAACCTTTCTGGAGAGAAATTTGGAACTATGCCCACAAAAATGTGCAAACCCTTTGATCCAGCAATACTACTACTGGGTCCATACTCTGAAGGGATGATGAAAAAGGGTAAAAACATCACTTTACAAAAATATTCATAGCAGCCCTGTTTGTGATGGCAAAGAATTGGAAATCAAGTAAATGTCCTTCAATTGGAGAATGTCTTAGCAAACTGTGGTATATGTATGTCACGGAACACTATTGTTCTCTTAGAAACCAGGAGGAATGGGAATTCAGGGAAGTCTGGAGGGCTTTGCATGAACAGATGCTAAGTGAGATGAGCAGAACCAGAAAAACACTGTATACCCTAAGAGCAATATTGGGGGGGGGCGATGATCAACCTTGATGGACCCGCTCATTCCATCAGTGCAACAATCAGGGACTATTTGGGGCTTTCAGCAATGGAGAATGCCATCTGTATCCAGAGAAACATCTGTTGAGTTTGAACAAAGACCAAGGACTATTACCATAAATTTAGGGGAAAAAATTGATATCTTATTGTCTGATCTTGCTGTCTCTTATACTTTATGTTTCTTCCTTAAGGATATGATTTCTCTCTCATCACACTCAATTTGGATCAATGTATATCATGGAAACAATGTAAGCACTGACAAATTGCCTTCTGTGGGGGGAGGGAAGTAAATTTAGGGGGAAAATTGTAAAACTCAAAATACATAAAATCTTTAACTTAAAACAAATAATTGAGAATTAGAGGAACTGTCCCCAAAACAGATGCATATAGAAAAATGTATTAACAACCAGAATCCTACAATATGTTGTTTACAAGAAACACATTAAAGAAGAGACAAAAAATTGCTGTGAAAACTAGAAAATAGAAAAACTAAAATTAGGCATTTGGAAAAATTGGCATAGACCTGCATTTCATATCCTATGCTAAAATAAGGTCAAAATGGGTACAGGATTTAAACATAAAAGGCAATCATAGATAAATAAATAGACCAAAAAATACTCTATCAGATCTATGGAAAGTGGATGTATTTATGGCCAAACAAGAAATAGAGTATATTATAACTGCAAAATGAATGATTTTGACTATATTAAATTCTAAAGGTTTTGCCCTTATAAAATAAATGTGGCTAAAATTAGAAGGAAAATAGAAAGCTGGGAAATAATTTTCACAACTAGGGTTTCTGATATAGGTCTCATTTTTAAAATATTTAGAGAATTGTATCAAATTCATAAATTTACAAGTCATTCCCCAATTGATAAATGGTCAAAGGATATGAATAGACAGTTTTCAAATGAAGAAATTAATGCTATATAGAATCATATGGAAAAAATGCTCCAAATCATTATTGATTACAGAAATGCCAATTAAAATAACACAGATATCTGATTGGCTAAGATGAGAAAAAGGGAAAATGATCAGTGTTGGAAAGAATGTGAGAAGATTGCGACACTGATGCATTGCTGGTGGAGTTGTGAATGGATCCAGCCTTTCTGGAGAGCAATATGGAACCATGCCCAAAGAGCCATAAAACTGTTAATTCTCTTTAACCCAGAAATTCCAATTTTAGGCCCAGAAGAAATCAGAAAAAAAATCGGAAAAGTCCCACATGTTCCAAAATATTCATAGCAATTCTTTTTGCAGTGGAAAAGAATTGGAAATTGAGAGGGTGCCCATAAATTGGGGAATGACAAAACAAGTTATCATACATGAATACTATGGAATACCATTGATTTATAAGAAATCATAAATGGTCAGATGCTAGGGAATTGAAGAATGAGTTACAAGATCTCATGCTGATAATAATATACACATTAACAACAACTTTATGTGATGATCAACTTTGATAGAAGCAGCTCCTCTCAGCAGTTCAGAGAGCTAAGACAACCATATTAGACCATCTATGCTCTCCCCAACCAGAGGAAGAAATACAAAACAAAACAAAAGAAACAATAAAATAAAAAGCCCTTTGCAATCTGATGAATACTTTCATTTATTTTTTTAAGAAAGGTTTTAATTATTTCGAGTTTTACAGTTTTCCCCCCATTCTTGCTTCCTTCCCCCAATCCCCACAGAAGGCAGTCTGTTAGTCTTTATATTGGTTCCATGGTCTACATTGATCTTAGTTGAATCTGATGTCAGAGAAATCATATCCTTAAGGAAGAAAAATAAAATATGAGATAGTAAAATTAGATAACAATATAACATTGGTCTTTGTTCAAAGTCCATAATTCTTTCTCTGGATACAGATGGACTGCAGATAGCCCCAAATTATCCCTGTTTGTTGCACTGAAGTGATGAGCAAGTCCATCAAGGTTGATCAATGTATACTTTTAAAAAATTATCTCTTATGTTTCTCTTTCCCTTAATCCTAATTCCTCATTCTAGTAATGACCAAATCTGAAAATTATGTTTATCCAAAATACATGTACAATGTGAACCTGACTGTCACCACTGGTGATAGGTATAGGAAGGGAAGATGAAAGGAAATTTTGTTACTTAAAAATATACATACACATATGATAAATGTTGAAAAACTTTCATAACATGTATTTTGAAAAATAAAATATTAATTAAAAATTGCCATTGCATGTAGTTGGAAAACAAATAAACAAAATATTAAAAAATAAAAATTTTACTATTTCCCTCAATTTAATTTATGCACCAAAGAATATTACTCTCACCAGGGGTATGTTAGCTCCATATCAGACAGTCAAAGAGTTCCATGTTACAATCAAGACTAAAGTAGGATTGGAACATAAGGGTGATACTGTAAGTTAATCAGAAGAACAAACAATGGTTTATCTGTCAGATCTTTAGAGAGGGGTGCAGTTTAGGATGAAATAAGAGATAGAGGACATGATATAATGTAAGCTGGATGACTTTCATTGCATTAAATTAAAAAGGGTTTCAACAAATAAAACCAATACCCTTCTGGAAAACAATATGGAACTATGCCCAAATAGCAATAAAACTGTTCATATCCTTTTTCTCAGCAATTCCAATTCTAAGTCTATATCCAGAAGATATTATTAAAAAATGGGGAAAGATCTACATGTTCCAAAATATTCATGGCAGCTCTTTTTGGTATTGGCAAAGAACTGGAAATTGAGAGGATGTCCATCAATTGGGGAATGGCTAAACAAGTTATGGTTCATGAATACTATGGAATATTATTGTTTTATAAGAAACCATAAATGATCGGATTCTAGAGATGGATGGAATGACTTACAGAATCTGATACTAAGTAAAGGGAGAAGAGCATAGAGAACAATGTACACATTAAAAACAGCATTGTGAGATGTTCAAACTTAATGGAAGCAACTCCTCTCAGAAAACCAACCCTTCAGAATCTGATGCATACTTTATGAAAATTATAATTTATGTATCTCCCTTAATTCTAACTCTTCATACTGAAAATTACTAATCTGTATACATGCTTATGCAAAATATGCATGTATAATGTTATCCTTATGGTTAACCACGAGGAGGTGGGAAGGGAGGAAATTGTTTATCTTAAAAATCTACATGTGTGTGTGTATATATGGATAAAAATGAATAAATTAATTAAAAAACCCAATAAAATCAATGCAATCAAGTTTAGAAGACAGGAAGAAAACTAGGAAACAATTTTCACAATTAATGTTTCTGAAAGAACTCATTTCAAAAATATATAGATAATTCAGTCAAACATAAAAATACAAGTCATCCTTCAAGTGATAATTGGTCAAAGGAAATGACAAGCAGTTTTCAGATGAAAACTTGAAGCTATTTATAAACATGAAAAAATCATCTAAATTATTGTTTATTAGAGAAAGGCAGATTAAAACATCTCTAAAATACCACCCCACACCTGTCAGATTGACTAAAATGAGAGAAAAGGAAAATGAACAATGTTGGAAGAGATGTGGAAAAGCAGGTACACTAATTCATTGCTCTTGTAGTTGTGCAATGATCCAACAATTCTTGGGAGTAATTTAGTATTATGCTCAAAAAACAATAAAACTTTTCATATTCTGATTAAGCAATACCACACTAGGTCTCTATCCAAAAGAGATCATAAAAAAAGAAAAAGACCCACATGTTCAAAAATATTTATAGCAGCTCTTTTTGTCATGGTCAAGAACTGGAAAATTGAGAGGCTGTCCATTAATTGAGAAAAGGGTAAAAAAATTAAGGTATATGAATGTGATAGAGTACTTATTGTTCTGTAAGAAATAATAAACAAGAATACTTCAGAAAAACCTGGAGAGACTTGTATGAACTGATGCTTAGTGAAATGAATAAAACCTGTAGAACATTTTAGATATTAATAGCAACAATGTTTGATGATCAATTAAGATGTATTTAGTTCCTCTCAGCCATCCAGTAATCAAGGACATTTCTGACAGAATTGTAATAGAAAATCTCATTCTTTAACAAAGGAAAGAACTATGGAGTCTGAATGCAGATCAAAGAATACTATGTAAGAATTACTTTTAAGAAGTTGGTTTATGGGATGGCTAGGTGGCATGGTGAATAGAGCACTGGCCCTGGAGTCAAGGAAGACCTGAGTTCAAATACAGCTTCAGATACTTAATAATTACCTAGCTGTGTGGCATCAGGCAAGTCACTTAACCCCATTGCCTTGTAAACCCCCCCCAAAAAAAAAACAAAACAAAACAAAAAAAAAACTTGGTTTCCCTCCCCCTCTTTAATTCTGATTCTTCTTTCAGAAAATAACTAAATATGAAAATATGCTAAACATAAATTTTCATGTATAACCTATATCTGATTGTTCACTTTCATGTTTCAGGGGAGGGAAGGAGGGAGATACAAAAGTGTTGCACTCAAAATCTTACAAATAGATGAATATTGAAAACTATCTTTGTATGTAATTGCAAAAATAAAATAATAGTAAAAAAACAAAACAAAACTTTTGGCCTGCAGTTTGCTGATTTTACCTTCTTCTTTAAAAAAAAACAAAAAATAAGAAAAATACTCTAGGCCAGCATTTCGTCTTCTCTTCCCTATGTTCCAATTGCCTTCTGTTTCCTCATTGCCTTTCGATCCATCCTTGAAGCCCCATCACAAATGTTAGAAGCTTTCAAAGACTTGTACCCTACACACCACGAAAAAACCTAATTCTCTCTTTCATCTGATCTTAAATCATTTCTAATTAAGAATTCCTTTCTGGGTTTTTTATCTTATTTCTTATTATTATCTTGAAAATAACTCCAGGGGAAACCCTATGTCTTCTTTAATTATCTTTGTGTCTCCTATAATGTAGTATAATTCAATGTTCTTACTAGTGTTTATTGAAAATGTTCCTACTGGTGTTTACTGAATGCTGGTTGAATTATACTGAATGCTATCAAATTTGGGTTATGAGAATCAAATCTAGACATTTCCAAGAACATAGCCTTATTTCCATAATCTTTTGTCATTTCTTTAATATTTTAGTATGTTGCTATCCTTTCCATTTATCCTTGGAAAAAAGGTAAAAATAGTAAAAATATCTGATACAAAGTCATAGGACTTGAATTTGAATTCTAACTCTGCTACTTACTCTTGGGCAAACTACTTAACTTCCTTGAGCTTAAATTTTTCACATGCAAGGGGAGAGGGTTGAATTGAATGTTCCTTAAGTTCCCTTCTAATCCTAAATCTATGATCCTATTATCAGGAGACTTATTTTTACCAATATTCTATAGACTGTTAATGGATTTGTTATTCAGAATTTATGTTAAAATTTAAATACACATGCATGGTTATGTACACACAAATTTATATCTATCTATGTATCTATCTACAGATATATCTATCTAGATGGATATATCTATAAATAGATAAGGTTCCTATAGAGCTCTTTAATAAAAGCTATAAGAAGATGTTTCTGAATATCTAAGTGTTTGTATGTCTTTGATATTACTTCATTGAGCAAGTCTTCATTGTATTACCCCGCAATTAGGCTTGGGGCAATAAAACTTTAAGAATAAAGCCAATTAAAGTGAATAGTTCCACCTGGTATTTGCTTGTTTTCATAGAATTATAGCACTGTTTCATAATAGTTGTTGTGCTCTCAAAATAATAAAATGCAATAATATAAATTTTCTTCCTCTTTTTGTATTGCTATGGTGCTTTGGAATTCAAATTTTAAAATATTTTCAAAATATTTAAATTAATTTATTATTATATTTTGAATAAGTTTAAAGGATTTAATATTAATTTTAAAAAATTCAATGCTTCATTCTTCTACATATATCTGACCAATAGCACTTTTATTAGTTTCCTATTCTAAATACTTTTCATTGACATGATCATCTATTTGTTTTACCAAATAAAATTGTTCTAAATATATAAATTTTATTCTTTTAATCCTTTTCTGATTTAATTTTGATGAACAATTTGAAGAACTCTGCTCTCTTTCAAAATTATCTACATTTTCCTGAGACCGCTAGGCAAAGAGATTTCAACATGTTCAAATCAAATGTTAAAAGATTGGAAAAGTGAGTAGATGGAACTTCCTCACCCTATCTGCTAGATAAGTTTATTCCTAAAGGATCTGCATTATTGATATTAATGACATTTCATTACAAGTTTTTGTGTATTGGAAGCCTCTTGAAATTTAAGTTCTGGATGTATGTCAGGAAGTTATTGAATCTTGTGTATCTTATGATATACAAGGTTACAAATAAAAGATTTGTGAATTGTGAAGTTAGAGACAATCATAGATGATCAGCCAATTTTTAAATGATATAGAATTAGACATCCTTTCATCAAGATTAGAAAAAATGTCACCAATTGACAAATTTTGGTGGTTTCCATTTTGTTTCAAATCAATCTAGAGGGGAATGTAGACATTAATACTTTTGAGTATTATATATCCTTGGTTAGAAGATAAATTTGTCTGTCTTTTTGAAATTCACTGTGGAAGAGCACCATGAAATGCCATCTTGTTTAGGAAGACTTACTTTTATTCTTCATTGATTGACTCCTTCTTACCATCTCTAAATTGTCACTGCCAAACCTTTCTTCCTTTCAGGCATCCTGTATTCCTTACTTTTCAACATAGCACTTTACTTATGCTATGGATCTAATAAACGAGCCAGTAGGCTTTTCTCTGGGTTTATATGAAACATGCTTATTGAAAGTAGAGCAGAGAGATCAATCCTCAAATTCTTTTTCTTTGACCATTTTTTTCACATTTCACCTTCATATTAAGAGACTCAGAATATAGCTCATCTTTAGTTCTCCATATAGGTGGGCACAAATGTCCTCAGTTACATGCAAGTGTTGGATTTAAAAATATCATAATATAGTATCTTTTTTGCATTACAAAAAAGATATAGAACAATTCAAACGGTAGTCAATTAACTGTGATATAATTATTTTTGAATGTCATTTCTGCATTCCATGCAAAGAGATCAATTCTAGGGTCATAGCAGATTCTGTGGCTCAAAATACCTCTTCTGAATAAATGGATATATAGTACTACTAGAGATTCAATGAATTAGTATGAATTAAGTGCTTCTTTTGTACAAGTCACTGTTCTAAGTTTTGGGAATACAAAGAAAAAAAATTTAATGATCCCTAACTTCAAGAAACTCACACACACACTCACACTCACAGACACACACACACACACACACACACACACACACACTAATACATACATATATAATGTATATATATATATATATATATGGGTACGTATATCTATATATGTATATATGTGTATGTATATCTATATATGTGTGTGTAACTCTCTATGTGTATATTTTTTATATATCTGTATAAATCTGACCAAATGGAATTTTATTAGGTTCCTATTTTTATCACATTTCATTGCTATAATCATCAATTTACTACACAAAATAGAATAAGCATTTCTAAGATTAGTTTCCTACTGGCATTCTTTATTCCTTTCACTTTAAATTGTAAAAAATTCTTTGCTATCATAATTACGATTCATAATGCAAAAAACTTTGCTCTTTCTGAAAATTATATTTTTCTGAGACTTTTAGGCATGCCATCCCTCTATAACTCTTATGTTATCTATCCCTCCCTCCCTCCCCCCACCTCTGTCCCATAAACAATTTATCTGTTTATTTTTTTTCCCTCATTCTTTATTTTTCTTCATTTTGGTAGCTTTTGACACAAGTAATAATCCCTCTTCGATTTTCTTTCTTTGGTACTGTGTTTCATGTTATTACTATATTCTGTTACCTCTTGAAGTTGTCTGAGTTTTCTTCTTAGTCCCCTTAGTTGGGTCATCTTTAACCCATTTATCTTCAATGATCTCCCAAGTTATTTTTCTCTCATTGATCTCATCAGCTCAAGTAGGACAATTATGCAAATCTAATCAATATATATAAATGTGTGTATATATATATATATATATATATATATATATAAATTCTTCTGAGAAGTGTGTTTGTGTGTATGCACACACATATACATACATGTGCACCCATAAAAACACTGTGGAATCACTTTGAAAATCCCATTTTGGCAAGCATTTCAAATATAAAAGGCAATTTCACCATTGTTTAAATGATTACATATTCTGAGCTCGTGGAATATGATGTGGTGAATCCTTACTTTCTTATATAAGTTTATTTTATTTGTATTCCATTGATATTTTTTTCAAAAAGTTTTTCAACATTCTTCCATATACTTATGTATATTTTTTTCAGTTACAAAATTTTCTTCCACCCTCCCTTCCCACCCTCTTCCCCGTAGTGGTGAAAAGTCAGTTTAGCATTGTATATAGATATCTTTGATAAACATGTTTACAGATTAGTAATTTTCCATAAGAGGAATTAGAATTAAGGGAAAGAAATACATAAGAGATATCTTTTTTAAAAGTGAATGTAGTGTTCATCAGATGTTGAAGGATGCCTTTTTTTTGGTTTTGTTTTGATTTTCTTCTTCTGGATGGGCATAACATTGTTCTGTCATCATTCTATTAGGGTTGTCCTAGCTCTCTGAAAGGCTGAGAGGAACTGCTTCCACCAAGAATGTTCATCTACTAATGTTGTTGTTAATGTGTAGATTTTTCTCTTGATTCTACTCCCTTCACTCAACATCAGATTCTGTAATTCATTCCATGCTTCTCTAGAGTCCAACCACTTATGGTTTCTTATAGAACAATAGTATTTCATAATATTCATGGACCATAGCATGGTTAACCATTCCCCAATTGATGGACATACCCTCAATTTCCAATTCTTTGCCACTACAAAAAGAGTTGCTATGAATATTTTGGAACATGTGAGACTGTTCCATTTTTTATGATTCTTCTGAATATAAGCCTAGAATTGGAATCACTGTGTCAAAAGGCACGAACAGTTTTATTGCTTTGAATTTCTTTTAGCTATTATTTCTTTAAAGGAATAAAACTTATCCTTAAAGTTGATGTTTAGAAACTTTAACCAGAATGAATTCCAAAGTTTGAATACAAGTGCTATTTAAATTCACAGAGATTTAAAAATATAAAGGAAGATACATTTATCATTTTGGCATTTCTTAATCCTTAGACACAATGGACACCATGTTCCATGAAAACTGAATAGCAACTCTGCTACTATTAGCTTAATCCATCTTTTCAAGTCATTTTCAAGTATTTTGAACTCATTACTATTTCTTACTATATGCCATTAATGAAGAACTAGGGATTATATCTAATGTAATACTATTTCCACATTAACCCTCCATTTATTCAAATTATTCAACACCCCTAATTTCTTATAATTAATCTGGCCTAACTCCTTATATGTATATATATATATATATATATATATTTTTTTTTTTTAATTATGCTTGAATATCTACCATTTTGCATTCCCAGACACTGGTTATTTTTATGAACAGTTCTAAATAGTTTGCCTTCTTTGTCCCTCATCCAGCCCCAAGATGTCTCATAGTTATGGAAATTCTTACCTGAATCATCAAAGAAAAGTGCATTAAAACAACATAGCAGGCATCTCGTTAGTGAGTGAAAGTAACCTTGGTTCTTTTTAACCAGTCTGATAAAAATGTAGGGGCAGAAAATTGGTTAGTCAACTATAGGGAAATGATTCATATGTTTCATTCCCTGTCTTGTCAATGTTTCTCTAAATGAATGACCTAATTAGAATTTGCAGAAAGTATGGAATAGGGTTGCTATGACTACCAGGTATTCTAGCTCACCAGGGAAGTGCTACGCTAATGATGATAGCCCAGGGGTAAACATATGAGGTAAGTGATGAACAAGGACCTTCTTCCAGTTGAAAAATGATTACATGTTAGTTACATGATTCTCAGTGCAAATGAATATTTCTTGACATAACTTTGTACTTTCTTCTTGTTTATTTTTTCTTTCTTTCAAAAATGATTTTGAATTCATCCATTACCAAATAGACAAATACTGAAAATTTTTCAAGAATATTTTGGTACAGTATAATTAGTATAATGTGACTAGTATAAATGGGATCTAATAATTTACCAGGATTAAAAAAAAGTTTTATTGTTGTGCACCCGTTATTTAACTTCCCAGTATAATATACAAATAGCTGGTTTTGGATTCACAATATCTTGGTACCAACTTCACTTCTCCTATAAAATTGAAATGTCTCCTTGGTAAATTAAATTTCTGATGTTATCAACAATTTTCTAAGACTATTAGTTAGAAATACTCACCCACTGGAATGGAAAATTTGATCATTCAGGATTTCCTTATGTTAGTGAAATCACATTATCAGTTCCCTATGTTTATATTAAATAAAGGTGAAATAACAAAATTCACTTCCACATATTCACCAACATCAAAAAAATTTCCATAAAAAGGAATCATTTAGACTTTCTTTATATCATTTTAAGCCCAAACTACTCATTTTTCTTCCCTCATCATTTAATATACTTTACAAAATAGTGCAAATTCACATTTTTCATGATAATAAGAACATAAAAATTTTAAAATGGGATAATTAATTATAGTGTATTTTGTTCCACTTCATTATAGAGATGAAAAAATTGGTGTGATTAACAGATATAGTCCTTATCTTTAGAGTCAGAGTCAGTTGTAGGGGCCTAAGCTTTATAATTCTCTCAGTCAATATCTTTTTTCATTAGATCCTGCTAAATTTTCAAATTTTAAACCTTAAAATTAGATTTGGTAGTCTTTTGAATCGATTTAAAAAATTAAGAAAAGTAGAATATACTTAAATTTATTTATATTGTATTAGACATTAATTCACTCAGCATACTTGTGTGCTGTTCTCTACTATGTCAAATGAGATAAGGTATTTAAATTTTTCTCTCAACCTTAATTTGTTGTATTGTGTCAGTTATCATTACTATTATCCAAGTTTGACACATCATCCAGGATGGAAATCATAATATTCTTGGAGTCCTAGATCCTACTTTAACATCAACTACTACCCAGATGTTTGAACTTGAGCAGGTATGGATAGCCTTGTTCTCAACAGCTAAATGTTGGGATTAAATTCAATTATCTCTAGACTGTACTATATCTGTTTTCATATTTTCCTTATACTTCTTTGAAGTAATAAGAAATAAAACTGATCTTGTACTTCTCAACACTTTGGTCTGATAAATTTTTAAGTCACAGTCAAATTTCAATGTGTTAATAATGTTCTAAATGATATTAGAGTTTGTTGTAATTTTTAATTCCTCCTTTCTTGAAATTTACTATGCCCAGGAATATTCCCCAAACAACCCTTTGCAGACATTTTTCATGTTCTACAGCATTCTTCACCAGCAATAGAAACTAATGTTCAGATCCTCTAACCTTCTGCCCTGATTCAACCCTCTCCTTTCATTTCAAATTCAAGCTCAGAGAACATTAGTAAAAAGATATTAGACAAGCAAAGTACGTATGTATGTTGACAAGATGTGAAAATGCCCTGGTCCTGTCATAATAGAATAATAAGATAAGGAGAGCACTTATCTATAACAATTGAAAGTTCAAGGGAAAAGGTGTAAGGTTTCTCACCCAGAGGGATATGGATGTTGGTCAAATAATAGGCATTATTGTGGGGATAGCTGAGAAATAGTGTAGTACCTGGTTCCCAGTAAAACACAGTGGAAAAATTGTCTGACATAGTTATTATATCTATATCTATATCTATACCTATATCTATATCGATATCTCTATCTCTATCTCTATCTCTATCTCTATCTCTATCTCTATCTCTATCTCTATCTCTATCTCTACATCTATATCTATATCTATATCTATATCTATATCTATATCTATATCTATATCTATATCTATATCTATATCTATATCTATATCTATATCTATATCTATATCTATATCTATATCTATATCTATATCTATCTATATCTATATCTATATCTATATCTATATCTATATCTATATCTATATCTATATCTATATCTATATCATCTATATCCATATCTATATCTATATCTATCTATATCATCTATCTATATATGTGTGTGTGTAGCTATTTATTAATAAATGCATTTTCCCTCATTCTTTCATATTAAAGTTTAGCACAATCCAGTCTGAGACTCTTGCTTCACCCTCATAAGAGAACCAAAATGTTCCATGAATGGAGTATCTACTAATAGAGCATTAGTAGACAAATAGGAGAAAACTATATCATATTATAGGATGATTCATTACTAAAGGACACTTAGAAGATAGAATAGAACCTATAAATATATTATCCTATTCTCAAACTCTTCAATCAAACAAGAAATTATAAGAGTAGATTTATGAGGAGTTACATTTGTTATATTGTAAAAAGAAATCTAAATTGAGACAATTACAGTCCTTTCTATTAGATCATAGGCTTTGCATGGCTAGACACTATATCATTCATTTTCCTATTTCTCCACAGGATATACAATAATGACTTACAAATACTGGACACTAAAAAGATTTGCTGAATTATTGATGATCAACTTGAGGAGTAATATCAGACTTCTCTAATATATAGTCATTTTATTACATATATAATTATATATATATTATATATGGTATTATAAATATATATATATATATATATATAATATAGTCAAATCTATGGTAGTACTTCAAAAATTTCAACTTATAGCATATGATTTCAAATTATTTTGAATCATTGTTCTCTGATCAATCTGCCTGTAGCATTTATTATTTAGGACTTAACATCCTGCAAAGGTAATGTTCTAATCTGGGAAGTTCACTGATTAGAACCTTCACTTAAGGATTATTGGGGAAATTTAATAACAAAAAACTGATAATTGTACATTTTCTCATGTTTTATGAATATCATTTTTTACAAGAAAATATTTATTTGACAAGAACTGTATAAATATAAGAGCAGTTTAAAGAATGGTTCATCTATGCATTTTAGTATATTTGTTATATTAGATACTGTATATGTTTGTTACCCCCTGGTTTGAGGACATTTTATCTATAGGAGGATAAGAAGAGAAGAATTAGGGGCAGCTAGGTGGCATAGTGGATAAAGCACCAGCCTTGGAGTCAGGAGTACCTGGGTTCAAATCTGGTCTCAGACACTTAATAATTACCTTGCTGTGTGGCCTTGGGCAAGCCACTTAACCCCATTTGCCTTGCAAAACCTAAAAAAAAAAGAAGAGGAGAATTTGAGTGAATAAAATTTATACATTGAATAAGATTTATACTCAACAACCTCTTTCCCAAATTGAACTACTCAGGGCAATGTATATTCTGGTACAAAATCTGGTAGGACAAAAATCCAGAAATTTCATTCTTAAATACAAACTTGCTACTGCAATGAAAGCTACCCTCTTTGCTCAGTATTGCTGTTTCAGTTCCCCTAACTCAATAAAATTGTTCAAGATTAGTCAGCTCTTTGATTCATTTTCTTTCTGTTTGTTAAGGCAACATACCAAGAGTTAGAGAGATTGTGTTCAGTGTATTATTGCTATGGTTTGATGCCTCTTTCTCATTTTTTTTTTGCAGTGATAATACAAGTATGAAGAGATGAAGCATATATAAATAGACTATGACTTTCCATCAACCAACCAAGTAAATTTAAAAAACTAAGCAAAATGAAAGCATCACTAAGATCACACAAGTACTTCATATAATGTAAATGAACCTAGATTTTAATAATTTAAACTGTTTCAACTTTACTGTGGTATGTTTTACCAACACAAAATGTCTCAGCATCTTTCTTCTGTCCTTTTCTCTGTTTGAGAATACTTTCTGAGAACATCTTCAATGTGATTCACTTAGATATTTTGCTCTATAATATTTGAGTTGACATTGTTCCATATTTTCTTAGTTCACCTCCTGTCTTGTGCGTGAGTTTCTTAAATATCATAAAGAAAAATATATAAGCTTCTGCCATATATGCATGGATCTATCCATTAAAGTGTAGGAATTTTGAAATGTACAAATGTGTAATAGTAGGCAAATTAAGAAAATGTACTTTTAACAATACTGATAAATATTTCATATGGTTCATATCATATGTGATTATATTTTTTGTGCTTTGCAAAAATTGTATTATGCAGCAAAATAAATAAATATATATATATATATATATATATATATATATATATATATATATATATAAAATTATATGTGTATATAAAACCAACAGTTCTTCCTATTCCACAAGATCAAATTTTAAGGACTACTTTTCAAAATCCACTTCTTGATGTATTGACTTCAATATTTTTTGAGAAAATAAATATTTCTTAATTAAGGGCAAGAGTTGGATTGATGTTGGTAGTGGGAAGAGTACCAGAGATGTTCCAAGTCCAAATTTAATAAAATGTCAAAAGATATTATTCATGAGTACTATTTTGAAATAAAAATGTGTGGGTTGTATTATGACTAATACAATATCATTCAAACATCACAATAGTTGAAGTCTGTAAATGTTAGTATAAAGAAAATGAGGCAAAGTAGTTGAGTGACTTGTCCAGAGTCAAACACATATGAGCTGTGTGACCCTGTACAAGTTATTCAATTACTTTGCCTCATTTTCTTTATAATAACATTGATAGACTTGGACTATTTTGATATTTGAATGATATAATATTTTTAAATGCTTTCAAAACTTTTAAATACTTTATGAATGCTAACTACTATTTATAATCATTTCATTATGACAAAATGATTCAACAAGAGTTGCTAATCTGGACCAGGAGAGGTAGTTTCCTATAACAATGATTTCTAGACTTCCAACTTTCAAAATCTTTTATTCAAGGAGTTGTTAGCTCACATTTGTGGAGTACTTACTAAGAAACAGGCATTGTGCTAAACCCCCCTGCAATTATCTCATTTGATCCTCACAACTACCTTATAAATTAATGTATTACCTCCATGTTAACTCTGAGGCAAACAGAGTTTAAATGACTTACCAGTCTCACAGCTTCTAAGGGCTCAGTTGTTGCTTCTGATACTTTCAGATTATACTCATATACTAAATTTATAGCTTTTGTATGACAAATTTATTTTCCTAATTTTATCAAAATAAAGCTAAGGCTATACAAACTTAAATGAATTAGCTATGACCACAAAGGTAATGGGAAGTTAAAGATTGAAATGAAATTTAAATCTTCTCATTCTAAACACAATACCACCTTTGAAAAGCTGCAGTATAATTCATTCTTTTCGATGTATCCCGAATCACATAAAACTATTGACAATTAAAGTAAAGTCAACAAATATGTAACATCATCTTATGCAAAAAGAACAAGCAAGCAGAAGATCAATAAGGAGGAATATATGTATATGCATATATATATATACATATGTATATGCCTATACCTTAGATTCAAAATACATTTATGTGTGCATATATACATATATATGTATATATATATACATATATATATATATATATATATATATATATATATATGCTTGTACATAGCTACCTTATTGAAAAGGAAAAGCAAGTAATAGTATGCTTGAATACTTAGAAGCAATATTGGAGTTTTGTTTTGTGGGGACCCAAATAAGGTAAAATCTAAAGCAAAAATATCTGATAATAGATATGCCAGATATTCACTTTATTAGCTTTAGCATTTTGAAGAATTTTGTAGGCAACCATAACTTTCAAAAAGTAATCCAGTTCTCTTTAACATTAAATTTAGTATTTTATTGATTTTATAGTGATTGAAATAGGTGATTCCATAATATAAAAACAATACAATATAATAACCTAACAAACCCTCTTCTCAAAAAATTTTAAAAAGAAAGGAAGCAGATATTTTCTTTTCCTTTTATGAAAATGAATCCAAAGAAAACCCAGACCGAGTTCAAGGAAGTTCTGGTTTGGAGGATCCAATAGGCTAGATAAATTATAGTTTGAACTTGAATTTCAACTCCTCTATTTTAATTGTTTTTTTAAATTCTGTGATCTTAAGCATAATTAACTTCAGTGTCAGTAATGCAACAGATACCTATATTTTCTATTTGTTTATTAACTAGAGCAATTTAGAAAAAAAAGTCAAAATGAATTCAGTTTTGGAGGTCAGTTTTGGAGGTAAGATGGGGTCAATCTTTTATTGAAACAGAATGAAAGTGAATGGAGAGAATGCTATTGTTTATGATTCTTTTGATTGATAAAATGCTACATCATTCATTTCATATCAATAAGCCTTCTACTTGCCCAGCACTGTCCTAAGTGCTAGATTTATATAATAAAAAGACAGAAAGACAGTCTCTGTCTTCAGTGAATTTATAATCTCATAAGGGAAGATAATACAGAAAAAGAATCTGGAAGAAGACTATCAAGTGATAGCAGATATCAAGTTCCAGGTAGGTCAATGAAAGAAGCTGAAAATGGGGAATTAGATGGAGAGTCCTGATACCAGCTCTCGGTAAAGGCAAGTTTTTAATTTTAGTGCTTCCACCTACCAGCCTGCCACTCAGAGGGGAGGAGAATATTTTGAATATCCAAGGCTTATTTAAATAGCAGAATGTTAAGATTTCATGTTATAAGCATATTCTGGTTGAGGCATCATGTCTGTGGTGTCCAAACCAGGCAGAAGCTGAAGTGGAAAGTGATAATCAGTTTTGCTGTGTTACTAAAAAATCTGGAAGAAACCTTTTTTAAAAATCTGTGCTAATAAAAAGTAATATCAGTAAAAGTTGCAAATTCAAATGATTTGTATGAAAGTAAACATTTTTCCCAAATACTTAGTCACAATTTGCAAAACTCACATTCTAGTTGATGCAGGGTGACAACTTTGCCTATTGAATTGATGAAGATGCTATGATAAAAAAGCTTTGTTTCCATAAAAACTCATTATTTACCTATTTCAACAATATTAATTTGAAATAAAATTCAGAATTAAAATATGACAGTTTTTTTTTACAAATTTATGAAATGTTTGTCCCACTAAAATAGTTTACATGGTCTTTAAATTTTTTTCAAAACATCTTTTTGCAAAATCTAAATTTAAAAGAATTATAAAAAGAAGTAGGAATTATAATATTGTACAGTTTGGCAGCATAGGCTGTTACAGTTTAATTTAGATGAAGAGATTTACTGCTAGCCTGAGAGGTTTTGAAATTGGCTTATTCATCAGCTTTATATTCCATCAAACTGTAATCATTATCTTATCTCTGATATTAGTACCATATAGTATTGACTGTCATAGACTTTAAATATATAGCAAGTCTCTCTTTTTTTTAAGACTAAGGAATTTAGAGAATGAGATTAATTCTATGAGAAGAGAAGCATCACTCAATAACATAAAAAATTTTGTGTTCATTGTCTATGACTTCTTTTAGTTTTTGAAGAGACTTTTGGATTTTAAATGCAAGAACCTTATGTATTTTACTTCTTTGAATGTTCTATATATTGCCTTAAGCCATATGCTGGACAAAAAAAATGTTATCCTTGTAAATACATTCAGTAGGACTAAATCATTCTGTCATAATATCATAGGAATAATGTTAATTTCATATAATGTTGAAATGGTTTCCCTTTTGGGAGATAAGGAGATAATCTTAAGGAGTTGGTTGACTCAGAGAAGTTGGGGTATAAGAGGCCAGCCTGTTAGAAGTTAGTATTCCTAAGGAATGGCAGAATTCCCACTGACCTGCAAAATATCTTGCAGTGATGGTCACTGAAACATTTCTTCTTCTTTTCAAGCATTTTGTTATAGTTTTAGAAGGCAACAACAATTCCGATTAATGCTTTTAAGGTGCCTGCTAGGTTTATGTGGTTATGTACTTAAAAATAACTTGCATTGTCAGGAAAAATAGTCTCCTACTTCCATTGTTACAGTTGGGATAGCTCAATTTTCATCTTTTAAAACTTCATTAAGTAATTAAAATTTCATTAAATAAGCAAACAGGAAAAAAACAAAACAAACAGAAATAACCAAACATTTTTCTAAACACTAATTATGTGCCAGGAATTTTTGAATACACAGTAAGAATTGCAAAGAGAATGAGACATAGTTATGACTCATGTAGAATTTTTATCTATTAGGGAAAAGTAGTATATGCGCATTGTACACAAAAATGAAAACTTGGATGTGCTAAGTACCTTGCCTTGTGAGATCATTACATTTATGTCTCATAAGATCTATTTTGGAGAATTTTTTCTTCTGTTCCTTAAAGAAATGCAGTTCCAGGGGCAATATGTCAATCTAGATATAGCTTAAAGAATAAACTGCTCATTCACATGAAGACATGTATATATGCATGTATATAAGCTCATTTTTCTATATATTCATGTACATATATACACATGTGTGAAAATGTAGATATCTGTTAGTATAAATGAGAAAGCTCGGGCACCAAAGAGGAAAAATTTGCTTTGATGTTAACATTGGAATTCCACTCATAATTCTACTAGATTATGCTTTTTTCCAAAAGCATCATAGTAAGTATGCTATGTCACTTATCTGGCCACTGGACCCAGATGGGTCTGAAGGAGAAAGTGAGGCTCATGACTTAGCACAGTGTCCCCTCAATTAAAATCCAATGTTGGTGCTTGTCATGGCATCACCTCCCTGATGTAGTGGTCTTCTTCAGGAATGAAGGACCAAACATTCTGATTCTTTACTTACTCCGCACCCTCTGAATTTAGTTGAATGAATTTTCTTAGTAATTATCTTATAATAGTCTCATGTCTTGCCATAAAATGGCAAGAGAATTGTGAAAATGTGTGTGTTTGTGTGTGTGTATGTGTGTGTGTGTGTGTGTGTGTGTACTCAAGTACTGGAGAAACAAATGAGAAAAGAAGTAGCTTATAAAGGAAGAGCTCTGAAGGAGCTTATAAAGTAAAGAGGGAAACACAATATAAAACAAAACAAAAAAGGGAGAGGAAATACTTCATTTAGGGTTATGATGACTGTGGTGGAATTCCAAAAGATTGCAACTGATAGGAAATTATAGTCTCAGAGAATCACTACAGTGGCAAATGGAATTAACTTCTTTATTCTTCACTTTATGCAAGCACATTCAATACAACCTCAGAAGCTGAGTAGAGACAAAATATGGATTGATTCTCTGATAATTTTTTTTCTGAAAAACACCAAGCAAATGGAGGTTCTTCACCAATCAGCAACACAACATCTCTATGTAGAATCACTGATTATAGCAAGTGGAGAAATTTTGTTACTGTGAATATGTTCATTTATCTTGGTAATATACTTTGCAGGGATGTACACAATGATAATGAACAGGTATTGCCAGAGTTACCTCAGGCTTTGAAGGAAATTGTGGGAGAGAAAAGGTAATAAACTGATGACTGAATCATTGAGCTAACTTCATTGTTAACCACCATCAGACATGAAAACTGAATCACATTAATCCATTTAAATTATCTTGGGAAAATTCTGAAGATCACATGACAGGTTAAGATACCAGAAGCTAAGGTCCTTTATCTAGCTAAGGTGCCAAACATTGAAACTCTACTGCAGAAATCACAACTCTGATGGACTGGCCATGTTCTTCAAATGCTAAAATTATGCTTTCCAAAAAGATTATTCATATTTTAAGGTGGTTCTAAGAAGAAAAAAAATTGGTAATTTTAAAAATATTTAAGACAATTGAGATTCTACATTAAGTTGTATTCTATAATCTTCAAAACTCTAAGATTCTGTTTGTACTCTATGAGTCTTTGAAACTCTGAGAATCTCCATTTCATTAGTGTTGATAACTAAGCTAGTTCTTGCTCAATTTTATCACCAAAAATTACTTTTATTAATTATTCTTACACTATGGTATTCTAATGCTATGATATTCTAATTTGATATGAATTTTAATTATTAATGGAAATTCCATATGTGTAATAGGATATATTTTTTCTCTTCTTTACTTAGTATTGTTTTTCCAATAATTGGACATAATATAATTTTCTATCAATTATAATTTTTGGAATTTCAACACCATCATCATATCCCTAAACAAAGTATATTCTCCCTCTCCCTTTTTGTTTCATTCTATGTTGTGTTTCCCCTCCTAGATGGTAGGGACTGTCTTTTCTTATTTGTATCACCAGCACTAGATACATTTTCTGGGATATATTAGGCTATTAATAACTTTTCATATATATTATTTTATAATTTAATTGGTTGAAAGGATAATAAGAAACCTATGATTTTCAGTATTTAACTGAAATTATAGGGGGGAAATACTATTCTGATCAGAATAGAAATGAAGATGACCATTTTATATTTGATGAACATTAGTGTTATTAATTGCTATTTTTACTTTGTTTTTAATTTTTTTTCCCCTTGAATAGATTCTAGAACTGTGGGGCTTGAGTTTGGCAACTAGGTGGGCACAGTATATCATGTGCTGTATTTGAAATCAGAAAGATCTGATGTAAAACTTATCTTTGTTTTTGACTATATTGACTATTGACTATTGACTATATTACCCTTGATCATTTAACATGACTAAGCATCTCTTTCCTCACATGTTAAATGAAGATAATATAATAATATTAATTAAGATAATATCACATATCTCACAGGGCTACTGTGAGGATTAAATTAAATTTTATACATCTGTATATAATATATATCTATATATGTATATGTATTTATATGTACGTAATATGTAAAAAAACTTTGCAAACTTTAACCAGCTTTATACAGTTCAGTGAGAATGATGATGATGAGGAAGTGGATGATGATGGTGAGCAAGCTGTATATATTACATATAACTTTGGGGACTCATTTATTAAGCCTGGACAATTTATCATCTAAATTTACTTATCTAAAAAAATGAAAAGTTTTGACAAGAAAATTTTTCAGATTTTTTTTTCCTTAGCTAAAATTGATTAGTTTCTATCTTGATAATTATCTTTATCATGTTAAATTTTTCCAAAAAAAGAGAATAATTGAACTAGGACATACTCAATAGAATTCTATATATGCTCCTATGTATGTGTACATCTAATTTAAGAAAATTAATTCCTCTGTGAAATACTTATATTTTAACCATAAGAAGAAAAATAACCATCAATGAACTAAAATATCCCATCCTTTATATGACATATTTGCAAGATTTTCAACTGTCCTTGTCAGTACCTTAAATATTTCTATAACCATCTTTCTATTTGTTTTCTCCATATTAGTGTTTTGGATCTTATCTAAGGAAGGTGGTGATTAGATTTTTTATGCAAAAAATTGCCTCTCAAAAGAGTTAATGCCATGAGAGCACTTATTAGGTCAATTCTAACAAAAAAAGTAGTTTTCCAACAAAATATTAACTAATATGTTATGCTGTAATTAGGAAAGATTAAAAAGCCAGTTTATGCATCAGCTAAAAGATCAAGAGAGTATCTGAAATATTCTATTTCTATTTTATTTTACAATTACATTGTATTAATATCAGTTATTTTTTCTTAGTAAATGAAAAGAAGTTATATAAGAATTTCTTAAATGCTGTATTTATATTTCCATCAAATAATCTGGTTTTGAAAAACAGCAAGTCATCAAAACCTTATTTAGTCATCTCAATATGAATAAAAAATATTATTTAAAAAGTAGGAAACAGCATAATGGACAATAAAGCAAATATTTTTAATTTGAATGATATCTGCAATATACTGGACTTCATATGTCGACACCAAGGGATATAAGATAAGAAATGTCAGTCCTCAAGTAGTTTATTATCAGTCAGATGCTGGGAAGATTGTTGCATGTTAAATATCTTTTGTGTTTTCTCTTTTAATAATAATAATAATTTCCTCTATAATATTGCAAACTTGGTACTTGTAGGCAGGGAATTATATTTGTATATTATAGAGAAACAAGCATTTTAAAAAATTCATTTCTTTGATACAGTCTTTGTGTTCACAGAAGTGAGAAAACCCCCAATGTGAATTAAGGTCTCACAAGTCATGATAGTCATTGATACAAAAAATTATACCTCTATGGTGCTTCCTTCAATATATACCATTCAGAGAAATTTTAGATGGATCCCAAATTTGAAAAATTGTGAATTAAAATTCTTAATTTTAAATATTATTCATAAAAAATTAAAATGCTCTTTTTTATCATTAATGCATACCTGTGAAATATAATCTCTACCTTTCACAAATGAGAACAGTAAGGAACAAAGCTGTCCAAGGTCACAAAAGATATGTCTAGATATCAGTTTTAAGTTCAACATTTATTTTCAGTCCTTTATTTACCAGTGATGTGAGAATGACTAGAAAATCTATTAGCTATGAAGTATAATAATTAGAATGGATTACTATGGTTAAATCTTTCTTAAACAAATTTTTAAGTAACCATGGGTTCACCTTTTTTGCTGGGTTATAAAATGCTCATTCATATATGACTTAGTATTACCTCTTCAATAAATCCAACTAGATTTGTTAGGTTACTATTCTCTTGTGATAGGAAAAATAAAGCCTGGAAGAATGAAAAGTTAATTTCTCTGAGTTTCCTGGTTGTCTCAGACATGGAATGATGTCTCCAAATCTGACATTAACTGGTGTGAACAATGTGATTAACTAGCATATATGTATATGTATGTATGTGTATATATATATATATATATATATATATATATATATATATATATATACATATGTGTGTGTGTGTATGTACATGCATACATATGTAGATAAAGACAAATAGATTGCTATAAATATAGATATTTGATTTACTTTTCTGTACTTCTAACAAAAATAGGGTTAGGAAGTCATGTTTCACAAAAATAAGGCCTTCTGGCAATCAGATCAAATTAGTAATTGAATATGCAAATCTTATATTTAAGAAAGATAGCACTCCAGTTTATATAAATCCCATAAAGATAGGACTTACCAGTATGCTTTCTAAATATCTTTCAACATGCCTGAAAGACCAAGGTCTGGAATTGGGAGTAACCTTTTCTGAAGTTAATAAAATTATTGATAATGATCCTTTTCCCTTGATGGAAATGACTGGAAGAATATTAGGGACTTCCTTTGATGGTCAAAGATGGAATAACTCACCTTCTCATTATGCTGATATATAAAGCCTTTTTCTGCTTCAATTCCACTGAGTTCCCTTTCAAGTTTGATTGCATAGAAGCATAAGTGAAAAATAAATATGTGAACATTACACTGTTTGTCTTTTGTTAAAGTCAAACTCTTGGTAACCTTTTTCATTGGAATCATTAGTAGTTTCTCTGGATTTCAAAACCCTTCACAGTCTATGTCCAGTTTAGTTTTCAAGACTCTTTAGGTAAATTATCCCCTTTAAAGTTCAGCTTAACCTAGTTTTCTCTATTTTTCACAGGTAACCATACAACTCTCATTTCTGTATCTTTGCATTTGGTGTTTCTAGGACTTGGAATGTACTTCTTCCTCATCACAGTTTCATACAAATTCTCTATTCCTTCTAGACAAAAGAAGTTGTACTCAAAGTTTTGTAAGGTTCTTTTGAGTTCTAACAGTATGATTATTATTATAATAATAGTGTCATTATGACAATGATTAAAAATTTCCCAATTTCCATGCAGGTTCCTATTAGTCTATCCCTTTTAAAGTACATATATTCCTTTTCTACTATGCATAAACATCACATATCTACTAAAGATATAACATGCATCTAATATATGGATATATATATATATATATGTGTGTGTGTGTGTGTGTGTGTGTGTGTGTGTGTGTGTGTATACACAAATATATAGACATTAAAATTTTAAAATCCATCATGCTTTTAACTCTGTGGTGTCAACAAAATCTTAATTCCTTAATATATTTTTATTTTCATTTTGAATAGACTCTTTCTCCAACACACTTTCTCACTACTTTGTCATTCCCTATTTTCCTCCTTCCATCTCTCTTCTTATGCTATCTTCATAAACCCATTACACATATACATATGTATCCATAGGAATATATATATATATATATATATATACACATGAATATATATACATATATATGTAATATATACACTTGTCTGTGTGTGTGTATGTACTGAACTGCTAATAAACTTACCCCAGTCATTTATTCAGTATGCATCAGAGGAAGATATTGGATCCATGTCTCATTCCATAAAAGGTTGATGATCTATCCACTGTTCCATGTTCCTGACATCTTTCTATTTATCTGTCTTTTTTATCTGACTTCCTATCTGTCTGCTTGCTTCTGTCTTTTTCCCTGTATTTTTATGAATAGGTATCTTATCCACACACAAATATTCATCCACAAACACTAATTTATTTTTGAAAGAAACAACAGGAAAGAAGATAAACCGGAGGGCAAAGGAAATAACTATATAATATCAATTTTTTAAAAGAGCATTCTTTCATCCTTGTGATACTTTCTAGCTCTCTTTTGGCTTGGAAATCTAGATGTAGAATTATAATTTTAATGCAATTATAATTTAAAAGCAATAAAATAGGTTGATTTGTTTTAAGTTTAGACCTCTTCTTTACAGCTTGCAGTAAATTGATAGCATCACACCTTAAAGATAAGACTACATATAGGATCACTCCTTATCCATTAATTGGATGCTGGCATTAAAGACAGCATGTTGAAAAAATTGTGAAGTGATTTAGAATTATATTATTCATACATTCAATATATATATTTAAATAACACTTGTGTCACTATAATGTATACTGTATATTTATACAGATATGTTAATGTTTTGTGCAAACACCATATTTGGCATCAAACACCTTTCTTCTCACAAAAATAAACAACTCAAACATCTTTACATTAATTTTCAATGAATCCTAACACATATTTACTTTACTCTTTAGGGAAATTTTATTTGTCATCTCCCTCTCCACACATACAAACATG
This sequence comes from Macrotis lagotis, assembly GCF_037893015.1. Taxonomy (NCBI): domain Eukaryota; kingdom Metazoa; phylum Chordata; class Mammalia; order Peramelemorphia; family Peramelidae; genus Macrotis; species Macrotis lagotis. Next base: position 152,786,074 of record NC_133660.1, on the reverse strand, counting down.
AACACACACTCATACACATATTTTCTTTAATTCAATCCTGATCGAAAATACCATGAGCCTCTTTTGATCTTTCATTTTTCTCTACATTCTACTTATTAAATGTTTCAATTTCATCAGGTAGAAAGACTCATCAGATGAATAACTGACCTCAAACCAGGAAGAAATGTATTCATTATATTGCCGTTTACACATGCTAACTGTTGGGAAAGACCCTTAACTTTTTAGGGTTTTAAACATCTCTTTAAGACTATAAATTTCACAGAAGATACCAACTTACTTTGGTAGAAGGGAATTTTGTCATCTGAGATCTGCCTAGTCCAGTGAAATCACAAGTCCCATAAAAAAGCTCAAGTGGCACAGTGGATAGATACAGTACTAGACCTGTCAGCAAGAAAATGTGAATGTAGACAGCTAACTTGCTGTGGATAAAGCACTAGTCCTGGAGTCAGGAGGACCTGAGTTCAAATCTGAATTCAGACACTGAATACTTACTAGGTGTGTGACCTTGGGCAAGTCATTTCTTATAAAAGAAGATGTGATTTCAGTATTGACCTCAGACACTTTGTAGTGGTATAACTTTGGATAACTCTATGAACAAGGTCTTCTTCAATTTCCTAAATATAAAATTGAGAAAATTAGCAGTATCTATCTCCAGGATTGTTGTGTGGATCAAATGAAACAATATTTATAATGAACTTAGAGCAATGCCTAGTATGTAACATATACTTTAAAATTGTTTCCTTTATATGTCCTAATTTCATTTTCAAAATAAATAATTTCCATATTTTACTTGATGAAAAGTTTTCTTGTTCTTATTGCACATATTCTGATGTTTAGAAATGTATCTACTTTTTTGAACACATGCACATTCTGAATGAAATATCTAAAGGAAAGAAAACTAACCTTTCTATTCTTTAACATCTTCTTTCCCTGTTTAACCAATTTAAAGTCTTCAGGGAAATATATTGTTGCTAATAAACAGAGAAGGGTTTGGCAAGAAGCCTCTGGATTTTGAGACTCATTTCCAGATCTATTAATGGTGTTCATAGAATTATTACTGATAAAAGTTCAAAATGTTGGAAACAAGAGTATCTTCTGTCTTTCATGTTTCTGCTAAAAAAACTTTTTCCCTTCCTGGAATAGATTTACTTCTCTTTACTTATCTATGAGATGAACAATAGAAAACTTTTTTCTATCAGCAAAAACCATGGACCAAGTGTTCACAGACCTGGTTTTCTGGCATCAAATAATGGATTACATTATATTTCAGTTATTTTCTTGCTAAAAGTTGCTATGCCTTGAATGTTAGTGAAATACACTCTGTCACATTTCTAAGAAGAAGGAAAAACATGTTCAGATGAGGTTTGGGGACTTTTCAGAAATGAGCATGAGAGATTGCCAGAGAAGTGATAAAAAGAGCCATAGTAAAAGCAAGAGATTAGAAGATGAAAAAAGTGGTACCTCTGAAATCTGACCCCTAATCTTTGCCTCTCTCAAATTTTATTGATCTGTTATTTGGAACTTCATTTCATTAAAAAAGGTGCAAAATGATATTTATCATTTAGCACATAAACAATGGGTAATTTATTTTAAATGAAAAAACATACAATATAATTACATTATCAATTCTTAATATACTGTAGAAGATAACTTGTAGATCATTTTTAAAATAATGAAATGATGAAATAAATTAAATAATAAATATTTTAAATTAATACATGCAAATGCAGATCATAGTATCAAAAGATACGAAAGAAATGGCAGCATCCTTAGAGACCACCCAGTCCAACATCTTCATTTTTCAGATGAGGAATGGGGCACAAAGAGGTTAAGAGACTTGTTCTTCGGAATTTGAACCTAGGTCCTTTGACTCCAAATCTAGAAATCTAACAACCACACTAGCAGAAACAATTAACTTTCTTAAATTCTTCCTCTATTAAGTGGGATCTTTCCCATTGAGATGCTTTTAAATGAAGATAAATGGGCTTTATTGTTGAGACCTTTTATGAATTTTTTCATCAGGATTATCTGTTCCAATTTCTTGCTTTACTGTGAAGAATCACAGCAGCTTTGTAGCTTTTTGATTTTCATTTGGTTACTTTAATTACCTAAAGTGTGCCTTTTCTTTTTTCCCCAAGAGAAAAGCAGAACTATTAGCACTGTCCAACACGATGTATATGTTGTAGAAGAAGCATATTATTTTCTCCTCTTAGAGAACCATCAAAGTGATAACCTAGATTAGGAGAAGACTGTGAAGTCCAGAAAGTAGTGATAGAGAGATAGAGGATTTATTCTGTAATCTCAACAAGTGCATTTAAGGGGGGCAAAACAGAATATACCTCTTCCTACTTTCCACCTGAACCAATACCTCTGAAAGTCCCCCAGTCATCATGCCTCTTTCTTGAGCCAAAATTCTCTTACTTCTAACATGTCTGCCTGTGACAAAATTCTTGGGAACACATAATGGTCATTACTTGCATAATCCTAATGTGTAATGGACCTTATTGGAGTTTTTAAGTAGAGAAAATGGCCATTTATTAGGCATGTAGGGATTATGTTGGGTTATAAATTGTATTAAATGGCTGTTGAAGTTCCTTTCAATTCCAAAAGTATCTGGTTCTCTGATTTTGTGATTAGTGATTCTACGAATTGGCTTCATGAGACCCTGGTAAATGCTTTTCACCATTATCATTTAATTTATCTTAGCTTCCAGAATTTCTACTTGGGGTTTTGATTATAACTGAAGAACTATACATTTTTATTTAGGCCTCTCTTCTCAACTTACGTTTTTCTCATAAACTTATCTGATTCTTTTAAGTTCTCTATGTTACTTGTAAAATATCTCCTTTTTATAAAATAGTCATTTTTCTGTATTGTTTTGAGGAACAAAAGAGGTAGTGTATATAAATTGCTTTTTCAGACTTTAAAGTGATATAAAATACTAAGAAATATTATCTCTGTTTCTTCAGATTACATTGCTTTTATTTAACTGTATAAATTGTATACCAATCCTTTAGTAGATTATAGATATGGTCCTTGAAGGGTGGGGACAGTTTTTTTGGCTTTGTTTTATTTTGTTTCAAGGTTTTAGCTTTGGTGTATCTCACAGTGATTTTTATACAGAATTTGGTTTATTAGTGTTTGTGGAAGTTTAATACTATACACTTCCTCTCTTTTTCCTTACTATCCAGAAAATACCTTTTCCTTGGGATGTCCCACAGTTAGGGCTGTGCATTGAGGTGAAGCAGAGGAAACAGCTGTATCACATTTATAATTGCAGGGAAATCCCTCATAAACTAGGTATGTCCTGCACACTCGTACAGACACTTATTGAATGCACATGCACAGTTTATAAGGGATTTCCCCCAGTCAGAGGTAAGGCAGATTTCTGACTTCTCCCTTTTCTTACCACAAATCCCTAGTAAAGAAATATTTTCTAAATCTTCATTCCAAAGGATATCTCAACGTCTTTATTTTAACATTATTTCATATATTACCATTCAATATTATTTACATATCAGAAATTGTAATACAATATCTGAATGGGAGTTAGTTTGGACTAGAACAAACTAGGTTGTGTCTTCTCTTGTGTTCTGCCCCCTAGATGATACTAGCTCTTAGATTAGAGACTTAGACAAAATCCATTATGAACTCTGAGAAGTGAAAAATCAGTGCTAATAGAACTGCTGCTCCTTCCAGTCTTTTTTGCCAGCTCATTAATGCTAAATACTGTGCTTATCTCAAATTTCTATTTTTATAGTGTTGGGAATCTGAAGTCTAAGAGTAAAACAGTATTTTTTAACAAACGTGCTACTTGTTGATGGTATTGAGAATGTTGCTAAATATTCATGAAAATTAGAGTGAAAATAAAGGTCAATTGGTCACTGCATCTCCTCTACTTAATTGCATTCCTTTAATTTTGAGATGATAAATATATGAAGTTTTTAAGTTAACAATGTGCAAAAGGCTTTTGCTTATTTAATATAACCAAATTTTTCACTATTCAAAATACAGAGCAGTGTTATCACATTTGTCATTTTCAAAGTTGCTCTGGGAGCATGAATGTAAACTTCTCATCAAAAACCAGAGATTTTAATCCTGACTAGAAGAATGCTGAGGGGGAATGAGGTTGCAAATAAGAGATAGTGGCATCTTTAGGTCTTTAAGCCCTTGAAGAGTCAGGAGGGAAAAGGCGAAAAAAGGAACATACTAAAAACTTTATAGGAATTTGAAAATGCATGGTATCAATCAATAACTAGTGCACATTATATAATCTTTAATATATAACAAAGAATTTCTAGGAGTACTAGGATTTATGTTCAAGGGGGAAAAATCTCATTACTTTAATGCCAATAAAGAATATGCAGAGAAAAATATGTAATTTGGGTCATTTGTATTCAAATAGAAGTTGCATTGGTTAGCAAAGTAACACTTAATTTGGATTTAGAAACCTTTTTTCTGCTCTTCACTACCTTTGAGACTTTGAGCAAATTTGTTAAAAATTCAGAGCCTTAAATCCCCCATTTATAAAATGAGCAGATCTCTAAAATTGCATGAATCTCTAAATGAATAATCCTTTAATCCAATATATTTTCTGTTTTGTTAAAAATTATAAAAATATCAAATATAAAAATACAATAAAGAAATGGTGCAACTGTGCAGAGTAATTTCCACATTTCTTTGCTTTTGGTTTTGTAAGGAAGTGGGGTTAAGTGACTTACCCAAGGTCACACAGCTAGGTAATTATTAAGCATCTGAGTTCAGATTTCAACTCAGGTCCTACTGATTCCAAGACCGGTGCTCTATCCACTGTGCCACCTAGCTGCCTCCCCCATTTCTTTTAACATATAAAGTGTCAGTCATGGCTGGAAGAAAGGGTATAAACACTGAGTGAGAAAATTCATGTATAATGAACAACATTTTTTTTAAATCTGTACTTTGAATATCTCCCAGTGTTTAGCACAATTCAAATACATAAGACAACTATTTCATAAAGATCTATTTAATTGAAAAAAAAGCAGTAAAATCAGCATCAAATGATTGCTCAAATCAGCATGTAGTCTGTGGTACTTTGCCCAAGGTTGTGGGTGTGATTTTTGAGGATATTGTAGATTACATTTTACAGCATGTTCTAAATCTACTGTTCTCTTCCTCAAACAAGAAAAAACAAAATTAATTCTTTCACTCTCCTTTAATTTACAAGGAAAAGAATGAACAAAAAGAAAATACTTTGTTTTTACATGAAACAGGCAGCTGCAGTACAATGTTTGATTGTCCAGAAAGGGTGAAGTCGATGTGTAAATCTTTTGGAGAAATGCCAGTGCCTAAGAGACATTACTACTCCATTCAATGATAACAATGCTTTCTGTGATACATTTACTTTGGCAGGAAGATTTTTGCTTTGAGCTTTGTGCAATGATGCAATACGCATCAATGCAACTGCTTTACAAGAGTGACTACATTAAATTTGTTTTTATTTGTCAAACTAATACCTACTTAGGTTGCATTCCAGTAATCTAAGTCCTTTAATTCTATGGCAGGAAATAGGGAGAATAGGTTTAAAAAATGCAGTCTAAACCATTTTTGAAGAGTTCTAATTTTTAGAAAGTTTGCAGTAAAACCAAACCTTGATTTTTTCTTTTAACTGCTATCCATTTCCCCCTAGTTCTAGTTATGGACACTAGAACATGTCAAATCACTTCCTCAGAAACCTTCCTCACAAGGCTTTTAAATTGTTGAAGAGCAAGCACTATCATGTCTATCCTAATCTTGTCACCTTCAGACCAGTTGTTCCTAACACTTTCAGTCATGCTTCTTTTCTTCTTTATCTTTCATTACATGGCTTTCTCTTATTTGTTTTGTCTTCAATTATAAGGCCCTTCTTAAGATGTAGATTATTGAAATTTAATACTTCAAAGTGATCAGGATACTATGCCTCCTTTAATATAGAATAACATTTTACTTTCTGTTTTCTTCGTCATTTTCATTTTGAAACTGTAATATTATATTCTCAAATTATTTTCACATGAGCTTTTGCATCACATATCAACATGTGAAGTTGGTTTGTTAAACACAAATATAAATCTTTATATTTATCATTTTTAAACGTCATCTCATTTTAAATTCAACATTCTATCCTACATTGAATCTGTTACTGCTTCCTTTGTTATTAAATGTGCTAATAGCACTGCAAACTCCATGTCATCTGAAAATGAGTTTTATTTATGTATTCACCCAAGTCATTGGAAAGAAAAAAAATAGTAGATGTAGATTCCAGTGGCACTTTATTAAAGACAATTAAAAATGATTTATGTCATAAATTAAGACAGCTCTGAATGCCTATAATTGCACCTCACAATTATCCATATTTTCTATCATAATCACAACAAAGGATTTCATCTTCTAAACACCCTTTAGTTAAATATCTTGACTAAAATGTAACCTCCAGGAGTTAAAAAAAATAAAAATCATTAAATATTTGAACTGATCAGAGCAGATTAAGGCAATACTATCACCTTTTCTTTTCTTTTTTTTTGGGGGGGGGTTGCCCACACAACTAGATAATTACTAAGGGTCTGAAGTTGAATTTGCTTTCGTTTTTGTTTTTTTTGCAAGGCAATGGGGTTAACTGACTAGCCAAAGGTCACACAGCTAGGTAATTAAGTGTCTGTGGTCAAATTTGAAATCTATGCCTCATGACTCTGGGGCCAGTGCTCTATCTACTACTATGCCATATAGCTGCCCCTCATATTCTTTTTCTCGAAAACTCTGTTTATCCAAAAGAAAAGCCTACACATCCATATTATTTTATATTAATTTTAACATATTATGCTCTTAATAAATATTGATTTTGCATTCAGTGAAACTTCTCACATCTTTTTCTGACAAACGTATATGTAACCACATTTTCCTTATCTTTCATTTCTTAAGTTGATTGACGTCAAATATAAGGATATGTTTGTTTCAAAGTAGATTGATCAATGTTCAAGACAGAAAGACAGCAAGTTCTTTTTTGTTTTGTGGTTTATGTGTGTGTATGTGTGTGTGTGTGTGTGTGTTGATCCTGATTTCATCATCTGCTTTTATATAGTTTAGGGCAGCGATGTTCAAAATGTAGTCCATAGGCAACCAGAAGTGAGATTTTATGCAGCCCCCTGTAGCTTTGCCAAATGTTTTAGTAAATAATGCCAAGTTATCTTAGATATCTCACTAAAATCCCAAATCAAAATATACTATTAATTTAATTAAAATTTTTAAAATTAAAGTTGGACAATTCTGGCTTAGGGCAAAGAAAATTTCTCTGGGCCACTTCATTGCTGATCTACAATCATAAATATGGAGTTAAAAGAGGCTCACAAGTCACTTAGAGCAATCTTCTCCTTCTAGAGAAGAGAAAAGTGTAACTTAAACTGATGACAGAGATAAAAATTATCAGAAACTGAAGTTGAACCCAAATCTTCTAACTCTAGAGCTAAGTTTCTTTCTACCATAACTTCCTTTTGACACTTCACTATAAGTGGTATTTCTATCACTTTATTCCTAGGAATTATTCCTTTAGTTCTTCTAGAAGGATAAAGAATATTTTGCTAGAACCTGTGGTATATGTATGTCATGGAACATTATTGTTTTATTAGAAACCAGGAATTCAGGGAAGCCTGAAGGGATTTACATGAACTGATGCTGAACAAGATGAGCAGAACCAGAAAAACACTATACACCCTAACAGCAACATGGGGGCAATGATCAACCTTGATGGACTTGCTCATTCCATCAGTGCAACAATCAGAGACAATTTTGGGCTGTCTGCCATGGAGAATACCATCTGTATCCAGATAAAGAACTGTGGAGTTTGAACAAAGTTCAAGGACTATTCCCTTTAATTTAGGGGGGAAAAAAAACCTTGATATCTTATTGTCTGATCTTGCTATCTCTTATACCTTGTTTCTTCCTTAAGGATATGATTTCTTTCTCATAACACTCAATTTGGATCAATGTACAACATTGAAAGAATGTAAAAACTGACAAATTGCTTTCTGTGGGGGGGTGGGGGAGGGAAGTAAGATTGGGGGAAAATTGTAAAACTCAAAATAAATAAAATCTTTTAATTAAAGTGAAAAAAAGAATATTTTGCTAGAATATGTGCATTGATTACTTGTCTATCTCTTTTTACCAAAGTACCTGTTGTTGTTTCAAATATTACTTATAAGACTTTATTTACAGTTATATTAATACTCTTTCCATTTACTGCAGTACACCAATGCCCCAATTGGAAACTTTAAACTATATTACAACATAAATTTTGTTCTATTTTAGATTTGCTGTGTCATATTTTTAGGCATCTTAAAAGTCAACCACATTAAAATATAGTATGCTACTTTTTTCATATTGGTTTGGGAATTGTTTAAAATTTGCTCCATATTTAGAAGCTGACAGAAGGATTTTATAATCTTACATGCTCATTTGTCAATCATTCAGTCCAATTAACTCCTGTACTTCAGGAAAATGTGTAAATAAATTTCTGTCCAGGAAAGATGAAAAATCATAATGAATCAGATTTCAGATTGTACTGATTCATTGAAACACACCTTTTAAAATAGTATTAATATTTTTAAACACATATGGCAAGGGGATAATTATAAAATTAGTAATTTAGGCTGCAAATGCATATTTATATGCATACATATGAATATTCTTATTTCTATTATCTTAATTCCATTACACATAATCCTACAAGGGATATATCAGTGTAGTTAGACTTAGAGTAACAATATTTATTTACATTTTAAACAGCAGAAAAATTGCTAGTCCTAGGAGAAGCAATGATCTTGTTGGCTGAATTCAGATTTATTTCTTTTTTCTCACTTAATCATACATATGAAAGAACAGGAGAAGATTGGGGTTGGAAAACAACAGGAGAAATTCTGGATTAGAAAACTGATAATCCTCAAATGCCAGAGTTGTTTGGTATTATATCCTTTTTGGCAAATAGACCTTATATGGTTTAGATTCTGTTTAGAGATTAAAATAATGAGACGTGAGTATAAGTGGCCAACCCTTAACATCTTATTTGTCTGAATATGCCTACTTTAAAATACTTAGAGAACATCTAATAATAAAGTTAATTTTTCATTTATAAGGGGAATATTTTAATAAACTGAACATAGAATAGCAATTTATATTTCAAGAATTTAAAAATCTGAAACTGAGAAATTGAGAGTTTGTAGTGTTGAATAGACATCTGGGGAAAAGAAGTAGAGTAAATATTTTTTATTATCTATTATGATTTATTATTAAAAATGAGTAAAGTTAACATATTTGCTATTGGGTATTATCTACTGCTGAAGAGAGAATGGCAAAGATATTTCTCTCACTTGTCTATTTTTAATGAGAAGTAGAGAAGAGGCCTTCACATAAGTAGTCAATCAATGAATATATATATATATATATATATATATATAGTCAATCAATGAATATACAAATGTGCATATATATATATATATATATATATATATATATATATATATATATATATATGTTAAGTGCCTACTACATATCAGGCACTCTGCTAAGCACTAGTATCCCAAAAATAGGTAACTGGTAGTCTCTAGCTCAAGGAGCTTCCAATCTAAAGGGGAGAAAACATGAAAACAAATATACACTATAAACTATATACATGATAAATGGGAATTAATAAAGGGAAAACATTGGTTAGGAATGACTTTCTCTAGAAGGTGGAATTTTAGTTGACCATTAAAGGAAACCGGGAAGATTGGTTGTCAGAGCAGGTGAAGGAGAGCATGCAGAAAGTTTGTCCAGAATCAAGAGATGGAGTGTCTTGTTCTGGAAAAGCCAGTAGTCCAGTATCACTGGATTGAAGAGCCTGTGTTTGGGAACAGGTTTAAGAAGATTGGAAAAGCAGAATAAGGCAAGGTTATGAAAAAGTTTGAATGCCAAACAGAGCACTTTCATAGAGTTATTAGGACACTACAGAGTTTATTGGTTTGATTATTTAAATGTTTATTCCTGATTTTTAGGAAAATCACTTATTTGCTGAATGGAAAACAGAATGAAATGGTTAGAGATGTGGGACAAGTAGGCTATTTCAATAATCAAGTTATGAGCTGATGAAGGCCTGCACAAGAGTAATGCAATAGGAGAGAAAGGTGGATATTTGAGAAATGTTGCACAAGTGAAATCAGCCCGCCTTGCAAATAATTTGACCATGGCAGGGAGTGAAGTGTGGATCTCTGAGAGAAGATAGTGAGAGGCTCAGAATGACTCCTAGTGTGTGAATTTAAAGACTGAGAAGATGGTGCTGCTTTCTACAGTAACAGGAGAGATGGGAACATGCAAGGAAACGAGGTGGCGGGAAGATAATAAATTATTTTATGGACATGATTGAATTTAAAAAGTTTATAGGACATCCAGGTGTGGATGTAGCTGAGAGACTGGAAAAGAAAAGGTACACTTGAGCATCATTAGCATAGAGATTAGATTCTTGAGAACTGAATGACTTTACCAAGTGAAGTAATAAAGACAAAGAAGAGAAGAGGGTCCAGGACAGATTCCTGAGGAAAACTTATGTTTAGAGGAAATGATTTGAAGGAGGATCTAGCCAAGATGGTCTATGAAAGAGCAATCAAATAGGTAAATGAAAACAAGGAGAGAGTGGTGTTCTCAAAATCAAAAGAAAAGAATATGAAGAAAGAGAAAGGGATTGCTAGTGCTCAATGCTGCAGAAATGTTAAGGAAAATGAGGGTTGAAGAAAGGTCATTGAATTTGACAAATAAAGGATCCTATGTAATGTTGGAGAAAGAATAATGATAGTGGTAGAATGGTAAGGTCAGAAGTCAGATTGAATGGTATTAAGAAGAATGTGAGAACAGAGAAAGTAAAGGTACCTATCTTACGATTTTCAATAAATTTAGCTAGAAAGTACAGAAGACTTATTGGAAGAAAGTTAAGTAGGATGGAAGAATTAAATGAGGGTGTTTTCAAGATGAGAAAGATATGGGTATGTTTGTACATCACAAGAAATGGACAAATAGAAAGGTAGTGATTAGAAACAGATGAAAACATGGGAATGATGAAAGGAGCAATCTATTGAAGGAGAGAAAATGATGTGAAATAACTTGAACAGGGAGATCGGTTAATATTTTAAGGAGTAAGGTCATTTTATCATATAAGAAGAGGTGATGGAGGAGAAAGTGTCAAAATGTACTTGAGTGACAGAAGAAAGGCAAAAAATGAGAAGAAAGAATTTCTGATACATGACCTTAAAGTTCTGTGAAATAGAAAGCAATGTTCTCAACTGAGATAGTGGGAGCAAGTTGATCCATAGTAACTTTGGGGACTGATGAAAAGGTATGGAAGAGCTGTTGTCAAGAATGAGAAAGTGAGCTGAAAATGGAGGTCTAGTAAAAGTGTTGCCTAGTAGTAGTTTCTGTAAAGTACTAATCCCAGTTAACTAAATTTTTTCAAAATTATGAATAACAGAGAATAAGCCCAGGTGTCTAGCAGAGGTTTCGTGCCCAGTGTGTGAAACAGAATAGAACAGATAGATCATTTGACGAATTGATGCATCTATTGAACTAAGAAGATGTGAAACTCTTAAATTCCCAAAATAAAAAGAGCACATAGCTCATTTCAAAAGAGCTGTAACTTGCTCTGTTCATCTACATTCCATGCAAATTTGCTAAACTGTCCTTTGTCTTTAAGTGTGTAATTTCCCTCTCTTCAGGAAACGATATTATTTGATATTTAAGGGACAATGTTATTGAGGTTTAAGGTTGAAATATTCTGTAAATATTACATTTTACTCTGTATTTTTTGCAAATGTTGTAGCTGAATTGTTAATAGGACATGCACCAGTCAGGGTTCATGAACTAGCTATCATTACTGGAAAGAGCAGTTCACAAAGTTTATTTTTTAAAGAAGTCTATGCCTTAAGAGAAGCAATTTGTGGATGGTCCTCTGTGAAATCACTATGAACCTCCAAAATGGATCCAAATGGCATTAATGACCCAATCGGTCTCAACTAAGAGAGATGCAGACAGTTAGATAAAGAAATGGAGATATTTTCCATGATTCAGTTACTCAGTAGCCTAGAATGAGGATTGAATATGGGAAGCTTAGCAACTCTAAATTTATTCTAAAGAAATGACAGACTTATAGCATGGAAACAATGGAAAGACTAACAGACTGCCTTCTGGGGCAGGGTGAGGGGTGCCAGAAGTGAGATTAGGGGGAAAATTGTAAAATAAACAAATAAATCGATTAATTAATAATAAAAAAAGAAATGACAGACTTGAGTCTAAGAAACTAGGAATTTTTTCACTCAGAGTAGTATATCGGGAAGGAGAGTTTTAAATTTTAATATTTCTCATTTATCTATTTTTCACCTCTCCCTCTCCAAATCTTTTTGTTATCCATATATATTTAATATCTTAAAATATATCACAGGGAAAAAGAGAGTTCAAAACCAAGCTTGTAAACTGTATGGTATCCACTGCTTCAATTAATATGGTTTTATAGCTTTATATAAAAATACAACAAAGATTCCACTATTAGCACCCAAGAGTACAATTTTCTGAGCTGATTGCAGCATTATAAGTTTACTATGAGCAAAAAATTATAAGGATAAATGGCAGCCTCTTTATTATCTATAGAATACAAAAGTTTGCAGTTATTAATATAGGTCTAAATTGCATGCAATATTTCTTACCATATAAGATATAGTTGAAAGGAAGGTCTTTCTTTCACAGTTTGCTATCATGAATAATTAGAGGTTTTTTAACTGATGACATACTCTCTGCTAGTGTAACTACACTTAAAGGCTTTTCACCCGCCAGAGTTTATGCTCTACTGAAAACCATGTTCAATGTTATAGCCACTTCCTTATTTTCTTAATTTAATTATCTCTATTAAAACTCACGTTCATTACCTTTATAGCTCCTTAAATATATCTGTGAATTAACTTGGAATTATTTTGCATTAATAGTGAAGAAATAACAAGGTTCTGTGACCCAGGAATGTACGGGAAAAATTCAGCAAATTGACCACTATGTCATGAAATTTCAAAAGCTGTATGTAGCCTTTTGAACAGTACATACTAAGGTATAAGAGATTTGCTACCTATGAAGGGGAGAGTATTATTCTCTTTTTCTGATTCTAGACTTGTATCATTATGGGCATAGAAAATTACTTTCATTTTAGAAATAGAGAAAATAAAGTCAGTCTTATTGATGCATGGATAATTGATGAAGGTTGTCTAGGAGGAAGCACTCCTAAGGAGGGGGACTTGCAAAAACTGCTAGGGTTCACTTATTTGTGAAGAAATCACAAGGGTATAAGAAAACCCAAGAGCGTAAGAAAAAGCAATACATTTTAATTCACTAGAAAAAAAAAGTCACAAGTTAATTTGCAGAGTTCTGTAAAGAGACAGAAAGTAAAAGAAAGTGAATTTTAATAGTGGTAATGAAGTGAATAAAAGAAGGAAATGACTTTAAGCATGATCTGGTGAGAACATCCCAGTAAAACAGTTAAAGGAGAAAGAGGAACGGGAAAAAAAAAAATTAGTAACAGCCACAAGGAAGTAGACAGCGACTAATACATATGGGCTGAGATCAGTAGCCTGGATGGATTTTTTCAGAGATTTCTTGGGGGGGGGGGGTCAGGTGGAGTTAGGGCAGAACTATGAGGAGTTAGGATTAGGGTGCTACAAGGGAGGAACTAAGGAGTGTGACATAGGATAGTAACCCTAGTATATCTGGAGGAGTTTAGTGCTGAAGTAAACTTTAGGAAATTATAGCACTTTAACTTGGAGGTGTCAATTTGACTGAGAGTTAGACTCAAGGTGTATAACACTGAAGAAATTTATATGATGCTTTTCTTGGTGAGATAACTTTGAGATGACTGGTAGGATTACCTACCAGTCTAGTGTAGTCAAAATAAAAAATGGAGAAGGTTTAACAGTTTAAAGATTAACTGTTTTAACACAATGAATGTTTGCTAGATATATTCCTTGTTTGCTAATAGCGGTTTGCTTGACAATACAAGGTCAATACAGAAATTAAAGTATTATAATGATACAGAAAAAAGTATTATCACATTTGTCTGAATTACAAATTTTGTCTCTAATACAGAAAGAAAAATTACAGTATTTGTCTTTCTGCCCAGAGTTCTATTGTTTCATTATCATTTATAACTTTAGAGAATTACTTTGTTCACCAAAAGATTAAGACTTGTTAACTTAATAGTCAGCAACAGAATTTGCACCTGTGCTCCTCCTCTCTCTATAATGCCCTAAGGTTTCTCTGGGGAAAGGAGTACTCACATAATATGTGAGAGAAAGATAACTTGATCTAAGATCTTGAAGAAAAGTAAAAAGGAAATGATGTATATGTTCACTTACCTTTGAAGACAATGGGCCTTTCCATTTCAATAAATAATTAAATATTAACATTTTTTAAATGGACATATAGGGAACATATAGAATCAAGTCTGAAAATAATTGAGAGTTGATACCATTTAAATCTGAATTATTTCATCTTTTTTTCCTTTTTTTCCTACAAAGCATGGGGTTAAGTGACTTGTTCAAGGTCACACAGCTAATAATTATCAGGTGTCTAAGACTGGAGTTGAACTCAGGTCCTCCAGACTCCATGGCTGGTGCTTTATCCATTGTGCAACCTAGCTGGCCCTATTCCAATCTCTTTTCAACATTGGATACTTTAGAAGTATTTAAATCATTTAAAATATTCTAGTCATTAAAAAAAACTCATTATTCATACAAAAAGAGTTAAGAGGTAAAACTAGTAATCAAAGTATGTATTTCGTAGTTAGAAACCATGATTCAAGTCTCAGTATCCAGTATGAGTTACAAATAAAAGTCATTCAACAAATTTAAATTAAATTCATCAAAAGTGAATAATCATTTGAAAGTTTCAGCCTTGCATCGCTATTAGGGAAAAATAAAACTTCTTCACTAAAGTATTCATTTGATTCTGACTGCAATCCCAAAGAATTTAAAATCCCATTTCCTGTGAAATTTCAAGAGAAGTGGTTATTTCATTACCTCTAATAATGTACGACATAGAAGAATTAATTTCATAGGCACATGGAGAATTCATTTTAAATCTGATTTGTTTAGTTCCTACCATGTCTATATGTGTGTGTGTGTGTGAATGAAACTTAATTTAATTTCATTCATTAAAGTCAGTTTTATTTATTTTTTATTTTTATGAAGTCTAGAAATAGGCATTAGCAAATTTTCATATGAAAATTATCACTCCCTCCTCACTATAGACTATGTCTTCAGGGACATTAAGAAAGTAAATGTTAAGAAGTCCAATGTTATGGAAAAAACATTTGAACACAGGAGTTTGAACTGTGTGTCCTGATACACTCCTGTCTTCACATACTAGAGATGATTAATGCATCACTTTCTTTAAAAAAAAAAGAATTAGAGTTCATGAAAAAAAGTTATTGGAGTCACTTAGAAATTGATATAACTGAAATATTGGGGTAGGGAGGTGAAAATTGTGTCCCCACAATAGAATGTAATTATTAATCTTTCCATTTTCTCTCCTCAGATTTAAAAGATTATTTCATGTTCATTGTTGCTCACTTAATTCATTTCTATGTGACTCTTTGTGACCCATTTGGGATTTTGATATACTGGCCAAGAAAAGAATGTATATTTAGTTATAAAAGGAGAGATATGTGATCTTTGAATGTATGGTCAAACACAAATGCCCTTTATGCTTCTAACCTCCTCATGCCAATCTTCTGGCTAAAATGTTGAAATATTTATTTGTATGTATGTCTATTTGTACAAGTATGTAATTTTTAAAAAATGAAGATGGATTTATTTCATCATCTCACTAAAGTGCATAGTTTGAATATCTTTTGCTATATAACCCGAAATTAGCCCTTTCATTAAAGGAAAAGAATGATTTATTCAGTGATCAAGGGACAATGACTCAATTACTCAAGAGTATCCAGACACCCTCTATAGACTTTCATTATGTAGTGAGGACCTATTCAGAAAGAAATTCAATCTACTAGTTATCAGATTATTGGTCAATGCAATTTAATGTAATAACTTTTCCCACATTTTGAATTACAGTAATAGGAAAGTATTTGTCAAGTGGTTAACCTTGGTTTGCTTTTGTGAGGCTCTTTATCTGAGGAGGAGTGAATTTGATTAGTTTTTCATCTTTTCAATTTAAAGTTCCTCAAGGTAAAATAATAACATGGCATCTTTATATTTTTATAATAACACTTTTTATCCTAAGATTCCAAAGTAAAAACACTGAATTGTAAACCATACATATTCTGAGAGAATAAGTAGTCCTTATTTGTATCAGCCAATCTAATTCTCAGAGAAAGAAACTGAGACATGGAGAAAATGTAAAGCCATATGGGACCCTTTTATGGAAAACATTATTTTTATCCATGGACATTTTGTCTAAGCATTAACTAACTCCAACTAATTCATATGTGTTTTTGTTTTCAATTATATGTTCCTGAGATATGCATATTGATTTCATAATTTCAACACTTTATATTCATTTCTGATTTTCCTTCTACTAATAGTCAATGATTCCTATCACTATAACTCTTTTTCTCTCTCTTCATCCTGAAGGAAACCTCTAAATTTGACAAGGATGGGGTGGTAGGAGAGGGGGATTTGCTATTGAAAATAATGCTTAGGAATGAGTGTTGTTTGCAAAAATACATAAGATGGATTCAAATTCCTACTCTGATTTTTATTATCTGTGTTACATCTATATAAATTTAAAAATATATGTGCTTATACACATATATATGTGCACTCAGTTCTAAAGATTTGAATAATTATTGTACACAAATTCACACACATTCACACACAGAGCACTAATCAGTCCTCTGAAGTCTGTCACCACTATCTTGTCAAAGGTATGTCATCTGGATATCCCTTATGATTCTAAAACTCAACTTGTCTAAAATGGAATACTTTATAGTGAGTCTCTTTTACTTCCAGGCATTCAATTTTATAGCCTTAAAATGAGACAATTTTTACTTATCCCTCATTCCCTCATATACAATGAATTGTCAAGCCTTATTAATTCTATATAATAGCAGTAGTATGTATTGCTTTACTTCTACTCATACAACCATTCCCCAGAGCTTATCAATTCTTATTTATTTATTGTACCATTATAAATACATTTTATGAATTCTGAAATTATTAAAAAAGACACCACTACCCAATAAGTTTTACAATGACAAATTTTCTTTCTTTCCTATAACACTTTGACTTGATGGCTCCTTTGCTTCAAAACATTTTACTTTTTGAAAAGTTTTTCATTTAACTCTCTTCATGTAAAAGGAGGAAATAAGATTTGTAGACAGAAACAACAGAAAATGAATTAGAAGTTCAGCACAAGTAAGCTAGGAAATTCTATTATCCCTGCATTTATCCTTATTTAATTCCTGATCCATGTATTCAAAGGTATTTAGGTTTCTCTTCATCCTATATTGTACTCATATAATACTTTTGTCTTTCTGTTTTCTTAAGTAAAAAACTGTAACAAAAATATGTTCCCCTAAGGTCACTAAAACTCTTTAGAGAGTTCTAAAAGAAGTCAATTTTTTGGGTTGAGGTTATAAATATAACTTTCCAGATGTAAATGAAGATTGGGACCCAAGGAGGATAGTAAGGGGGGAAAAAGGCACATATCTCTTTATATTGTTTCATTACAGTGAGTGTTCCAGTTATGATTTGCATCCTAATAGTAGATTCTGAGGTTAGATTAGAAGTGGACATTACTGTTTTGTTTTGTTTTATTTTTCCTTTCTCAATATTCTAATCCAGAGAAGTACAATTTAGCATCAATAGAAAACCTCCAATTCTATTATAAAGTTAGTTCCCTTATTATCTCAAGAATCTTATTCAAAAACCTAAATGCCTAAAACTACATGAAATGCACTGATGTGTATTTAAATATAGTCAATCAATGGTAAATATTTTTAAAGAATCCATTGTAGATCAATTTCTGTAGCTGATATAAGAAAGTAAAAAAAGTTACAAACAAAAAAATAATAACAGCAACAGCAAAAATAAAAATAGTCCCTACTATCATTTTTCTGATAGTCTAAAGTGGACATAATACATACATACAAACACACATACATACATACACACATATAAAGCATAACTATAATTGACATACTATACCATTGCTATAATATAAATAAAGAAGCTAAGAATAAAACATGCATAATAATTAAATACAAGGTAGTTTGAGAGGTGGAAGCATGTGAAAGGAGTGCTTCTTATTTAAAAAAAAGAGAATTCCTCTTTGAGACAGAGATGAAGTAGACTATAGTAAACTGGTAGGTAATCTTACCAGTAATCTCAAAGTTATCTCACCAGGAAAAGCATCATATAAATTTCTTGAGGGTAATACATCTTGAGTCTAACTCTTAATCAAATTGACACCTCCAAGTTAAGGTGCTATAATTTCCTAAAGTTTAGTCAACACTAAACTCCTCCAGACATACTAGGTTTACTATCCTATGTCACACTCCTTAGTTCCTTCCTTTGTTCCACCCTAATCCTAACTCCTCCTAGTTCTGCCCTAACTCCACCTGACCCCCCCCCCCCCCAAACAAAGATCTCTGAAAAAACCTCCATCCAGGCTACTTATCTTAGCCCATATGTGTTAATCTTTGTCTACTTTATTGTGGCTGTTACTATCTTTTCTTCTCCTCCCCTTCCTCTTTCCCCCTTCTTAACTGTTTGACTGGGGTGTTCGCACCAGACCATGTTTAAAGTCATTTCCTTCTTTTATTAACTTCATTATCACTATTAAACCTCACTTTCTTTTCCTTTCTCTCTCTTTACAGAACTCTGCAAATTAACTTGTGATTTTTTTGTGCAGTAACCTATGAATTAAAATGTATAGCTTTTTCTTCCACTCTTAGGTCTTCTAATGCCCTTGTGATTTCTTCACAAATAAGTGAACCCTAGCAACTTTTGCAAGTCCCCCTCCTTGGGGGTAGTCCCTTCTAGACAACCTTCATCAATTCACCATGCATCAATAATACTGACTTGATTTTCTCTATTTCTAAAATGAAAGTAATTTTCTATACCTATAATGACACAAGTCCAGTTTAGAAAAAAAGAGAATAATGCTGTCCCCCTCATAGATAGAAAATCTCTTATACCTTAGTATATACTATTAAAAAAATATAGTTATAAAAAATCTTGATATAGTGTTCAATTTGCTGAATTTTTCTTACATTCTTGAGGCACAGAACCTTGTGATTTCTTCACTATTAATGCAAAAAAATTGCAAGTTAATTCACAGAAATATATAAGTAGCTATAAAGGTAAAGAAAGTGAGTTTTAATAGAGGTAATTAAGTTAAGAAAATAAGGAAGCAGCTATAACATTGTAGCATGGGTTTCAGTAGAGTAAAAGTTCTGGCAAGTGGAAAGTCTTCATTTAACTATAGCTATCTTTGATTTCTTTGTCTGAAATCTATATATTCATATCCTTTGTTTATTTACCTTGCTGGCTAACTTATATGTTTCCTCATAACTAATACTTATCTCACACAAAGGTTGAAGAGGTAGGAGACAAAGATGACAAGCTGTCCTTTATTTTACAAAATGCCAAAGCTTAAATATCCTCTTAATACCTGGTTTTACCCCCAATTGTGGAATTCTCCAATTAGCAAATCTAATAAATGTTTCCCAGCTAGTGGACTGCAGATGGAAACAATTACTTCCCCAGTCTAGTACTTCTCACACAAAGATGCTATTCACTAGCTTAGAGTTAAAGACAATGCTCTGGGAAGTGCATAAACAGGAGGAACAGATAAGAAGATCCAGAGAGTGGATCCAGAAGATTAGGCCAAGGGTAAAACTGAGCAAGAGAACCCCTAAGCCATTCCCAGACACACAATGACCTCTCTGTGACCTTCAATAGTCTTACAACTTATCAGTTGGGGAAATGATTGGTGTTTTTTGTAAATTTTACTCAAATCTTTATATTTGGGAAATGATGTCCTTATTAGATATAATTGCAAACTTTAATTTTCTGCTTTCCTTCTAGTTTTGGTTACTTTGGTTTGTTTGTGTAAAATATTTTTAATTTTTATAAAGTCAAAATTGTTTATTTTATATTTTCAATGCTCTCAATATCATATTTGGTCCTAAAATCTTTCCATATCATAGTTTTGATAGGCAGAATTTTCTGTGCTTTCCTAATTTGCTTATGATATCACCATTTATGTCTGTTGTACCCAGTTTTATCTTCTCTTAGTGTTGATATAATAGGTATGCTAGGTCCATCTCTCAAAGAGATTTTTTTTTAAAAAAAGAATCTTCCTCTACAAAAATATTTATGGCAACATTTTTGTGTGGTTGATAAGAATTGGAAATTGAGTGAATGATCAATTGTGGAATGACTGAATAAAGGCATAAGATTTTTTGTCATATTATTTTAATATTAAAAATGGCAAGCAAGATAATTTCTGTAAAGGCTTACATGAGCTGATTCAAAGTGAAGTGAGAGAGCAAGGAAAAAATGTTGTACATAATAACAATAATAGGGTATAATAAAAAAAACTTTGAATGAATTAACTATGCTCAAGAATACAATGATCCAATGCAATCCCAAAGTACATTCAATGAAACATGCTATCTGCCTGAGTGAAAGAATATCTGAATACAGATTGAAGCATGGCATTTTTTCTTTTGTCCTTTTTTCTTTCTTTTCTTTCTTTGTTTTCATGTATTCTTGTTCAAAATAATTGATATAGAATTATGTTATTGCACATGAATAACATATCAAATTACTTATTATCTCAGGAAAGTGATAGGGAAGGCTAGGAGAAAAGTATAGAATTTGGAACTCAGACCTTTAAAAATTGTGAAATATTTTAATATGTAATTGGTAAAATATTATTATTTAAAAACATGCTTCATTGATGATCTAAATACTATATTTATTACACAGAGGAAGAAAAGTTGTTAAAATAAAAGGATAGCTTCCATTACATACATATGTGTATATATACACATATACACACACATGTCTATATCAATATATGCATCGCTATCTAGATATCTATATCTATATATGTTATTTTAAATAAAAGGACAGGGTACAATGGTTAAAAATAATTTATGGGATAGTGCCTACCCATGATTAACAGTTTACAAATTAAAGTTGATGAGAAGAAAATAAATTAAAAAGGACAGATTGTAAAATGATATAGCAATGACAGGAAGAGATATAATAACAAAAAAGATTATAGAATTAAATGTGAGGTATCTGAATCTGATGAAAAATACTTATGTACACAGTGTTTAAAGCATGAAAGTAAAATTGAGTGGTGAAAAACAGGATGGTCTTTTTTTTTGCTCTAGTATTAATGAGGATGAAGATTTTTCAATAATTCAGTAACAACCTCTAAGTATCTATTATGTGCACAGTTTCATGTATTCAAAGTATTCAAAGATAAACCTTGAAAGTATGGAACAGTGAACCAATTCTAGTAATATAATATTTAAAAGGAATAAATGCAATGTCCTCTATTTGTTTTTTTAATCAACTTCAAAACAAAAAGATGTCAAAGAATTTAACAATGAAATATAGTTATCATAATCACCTTTGCAACTTTAGGCTGAACAAATAAACCAGAGAAGTATGAATTTCTTTATATTTTAAACTGATGAACCTATATCTCTAGTAATTTGCTTACTTCAAGATGTCATATTTTAGGGGATAAAAACAGTAATATCTTGGAGGCTGATCAGAGGAAACAGTGATGAGAATGTGTTAAAGAAACTGGTATTATTTAATGAAAAAGAATAACTTGTGTTTAAGGAGAGTTTAACAATTTTCTTATATTTGAAGGACTGTTGCAAATTTAAGGGGAGAGATTTTTTACAGTTGTTCTTGGAATAAAAATGAAAAATGATAAGTAGAGATTTCAAAACATCAAGTTAAAATTTGAGGTAAGGAGATACTTTTCTAAGGTAAGAAACTGTCTAAACAGTTTATACTACAGGGTGTGGTTTGGGAAGGGGAGTGTGGGTATGAAGTGAAAATGGTATTAAACTTGAGGTTAGAAGATATAAAATTGAATTCAATTTTGATAGCCATATTATTTAAGGTGTATATTTCAACATGGATGACTTTCAGTGTCCTCATTCTTAAAGTGAAGATGGCAATAGTTTTGCTAAATACTGAGAAGGTAACATTTGCACTTAGTTTTGAAGCATGTATTTATAGTCATTTAACAGATAGAGATTATGGGAAGAACAAGTCCAGATTTAAAAAGGAATAAGAGAAAAGTTAAGAAATTCAAACAAAGATGAATTTTCTATTTTGACTAGCATGGAGTGAGAAAATGGAAGAAGTATGAAAGGTGCCTAGAATATTAAGTTCTTGGCTGGAAGGCCAAGTAGTTTAGGTTTGTTTAATAGCTGATGCCTCTAATGAGGCACTTAGAGCATTTTAAAGAAGTTTTGTAAACTATAAACAGTTATTGAAATATAAGGTTTTTTTTTATCATGACAAACCAGACAAAAATATAAGCATATCACTTCTTTCTTTCCTTACTTCCTTTCTTTTTTCATTCTTTCTTTTTTCTTTCTTTTTCTTTCTTTCTTTCTTTCTTTCTTTCTTTCTTTCTTTCTTTCTTTCTTTCTTTCTTTCTTTCTTCCTTTCTTTCTTTCTTTCTTTCCTTCTTTTGTACCTTTTTGTTATATTAGTCAATCTGTTTGTCCATTTGTCAATTAGTCAACAACTTCAGAGTTGTTTTTATTTGTTTTACTTATTAGCAATGGAGCATTTTTTCATATATATGTATTGATAGATTTGATTTCTGTTCTGAAAAATGATTGTTTATATCCTTTGACCATGTATTAATTAGGGGATGATTGCTTTTCATTTTTTCCTGTTTTTTGACTATTATATTTTATTTTATTTTTTCCCTGGTTACATTCAAAAACATGCTTCAGCATTCATTTCCAAAGCCTTGAATTCAAAATTCTTTTCTTTATTTTTATAAGTTTTTGCAAGGCAAATGGGGTTAAGTGGCTTGTCCAAGACCACCCAGCTAGGTAATTATTAACTGTCTGAAGTCAGATTTGAACTCAGGTACTCCTGACTCCAGGGCCAGTGCTCTATCCACTGCACCACCTAGCAGCTCCCTCCAAATTCTTTCCCTTGAATTATTCTTTTTTTGTTGTTGTTGCAAATTTGGCTTATTTGTCTACATGTTTATAGTATTTTATTTAAAAATTAGCATCTATATTCATTAGGGAAATTGCTTTTTATTTTCCCTAGGAAATTAGATTTTTACAGAGACAGTTAAATTCAGTTTCTTAAACTTTTTACAAGGTAGAATAGACATACACATGCATGCACACACACACACAGAGTGGCATTTTTCTTTTTTATGAATTTTTTTCAATTATTTATAGGGATAGTTTTTAGCATTCATTTCTGTAAAATTTTTTTCTTCTTCCCTTCCCTTCCCCATCACCAAAACAGCAAGAAATTTGATATAGGATATACATTCACTATCATGTGGCATATACTTTCATAATAGCCATACTGTGAAAGAAGAATCAGAACAAAAGTAAAAAGCTATGAGAAATAAAATATAAAAAGATAAAGGTGATAATAGTATGATTTGATCTATAATCTTATGCCATAGTTCTTTCTCTGAATATGGATGGAATTTTTCATCACAAGTCTTTTAGAATTTTCCTTGATCACTAAGAAGACCATTGTCTTTCATAGTTTATCTTCACAAATTGTGGCTTTTCCTGCATACATGTTCTACTGGCTTTCCTCACTTCACTTAGTACCAGCACATTAAAGGCTTTCCACTTTCCCCCCTGAAATCTATATTCTCATCACTTCTCAGAAAAAGTGCTCTTTTATATTCATATATCATAACTTGTTAAATCATTTCCTAATTTTTAAGCATCTCCTCAATTCCAATTATTCACTACCACATAAAAGTTACTTTAAATATTATTGTACTTGTGTATCTTTCCCCTTTTTCTGATCTCTTTGGGATACAGAGCTAGTACTGGTCTTGTTAAATCAAAAGGTATACACAATTTTATAGCCCTTTGGGCATAGCTCCAGACTAATCTCCACAATGGTTGGATCAGTTCACAATTCCACTGACAGTGAATAAATATCCCACTTTTCCTACATCCCCCCTAACTTTTATCATTTTCCTTTTTTTATCATATTAGCCAATCTGATAGGTATGGTACCTCAGAGTTGATCACCTAAATCACCTAATGATGATTTAGAACATTTTTATATGTCTATAAATAGATTTAATTTCTTCATCGGAAAGCTGCTTGTTAATATTTTTGACCATTTATCCAATTTGGGAATTTGTGTGAGTCATATGACTGAGCACAGAAAGCTGATCAATGACTGTCATTTTTCTCAGATATAGGAAATCCTAAATGTAGTCTTCTACAATTTATTGAGTTTTATAGATCTCCAAAGGGAGAACTGAAAGCAATTTCCTTGCTATTTTTCTAATTAGATTTATGGTTTTAAAATGTTTATAGTATAGAAGAGTCAATAATCAGAGTCTATCCTTGGTAAATTTAGTTTACTTCTGCACTCTTTGAATTCTACTGATAGAATTATAGGATCATAGATTTAATTTTATAAGTAATCTCAAAATCCATCTTGTCCAAACCCCTCATTTCATACATGAGAACATTGAGAAGGAGGGTGTTTAAGTGGCTTGGCATAATCATAGCTAATCTATATTTGAGATAACTTATAGACTTTTTGACTACAGATTCATCATTCTATCTACTGTACCTTAACTATACCTGTCCTTATGCATCCTTCCAACTTCAATGATCTTGTCTCTTTTCATTCAAAGTGTTTATCATTTACAAAATCTTATTTTAAATCAGTTTTAAGTGATCAGGTACTATTTAAATTTAGAGACTATCACAACATAATTAAGAATTATAACTATAAGCTAAAGGGATGAAATTAATACAATTTTTATGGTATAAAATTTCAATATTTTATGGGAAAAAGTTCATTTTAGGAATTTTCTAGTGACTCTAAAATCCATATTTCAATGTTTGTTGTCTTTTATTTTCAATGATTTTATTATGTTGGAGTTAAGGTATGGTGTGTCTGATTATGGTTGATCAAATTAATATGAGCTTATACTATACCACAGATTGGACATAAAGAGTGGACACTAACATTTGAAGTGTAGATGTCTCTAAATTGACATATCTCATTTCTTTTGAGGCACATCAATTTTGCTTCATTAATAGAGCACAATGATTTCTTTGTTAAAAGTATGCAATTTTGGACAGTCCTTTGCAAGTATCTCCCATGTCATGCAAGTGATTCCAAAATTATTGTGACAGACCTTGAGAGAGTCCTTGTATATACTGACTACCTTGTGAGCACTTATGTTCTGGGAGTTGTAAAATAGTCTTTTAGGCAAATGTATGTTTGGCATTCAAACAATATGGTGGCACAGTGGATAGAGTACTGACCTTGGAGTCAGGAGATCTGAGTTCAAATCTGGACTCAGACACTTAATATTAGCCTAGTTGTGTGACCTTGGGCAAAGTCACAATAAAACAAAACAGAAAAACAAAACAATGTGGTCAGTTCCATTGGAATTATACTCTCTATAATAGAGTTTGAAAGCTTGTTGATTTTGCTAAAGAAAGAACTGTATTCAATTATGACTTTGCCATGTGATCACCAGAATCTTCCTAAGGCAATCCAAATAGAAATGATGTAATTTCCTGGATTGGTGCTGGTATAATGCCCATGTTTTATAGATCTACAATGAAATCAGCATAAAGGCTAGATAGGTCTTCATTTGGTGAGCAGATTCAAACCTATTTTTTCCCACACTTTCCTTCAGAGCCTTTCAAACACTGAACTAACTCTTGCAATATGTGAATCAACTTCAGTCCAGCCCAGCTCAGAGATCACCTGCAACAGATTGAAGGGGCAGGGAGAGAACCTGCTCCACCAGAATGAGTGCGGAGTGAGAAGCATTTGGCCCCAGAACCTGCAGGAGAATCAGGTGAAACCAGCCTGCACCCCCAGGGACAGTGAGAGAAGTCTGCAGAGATTTCCCTACTCTCCCTGGGGTAGAACTCTGCTGTTTGCCTACACTCACATATTGCCATTTGGGCTTCCATACTAAGATAGATGGATCCCACCTTGTAGCTCCAGGGCAGAGTGAAGTACTGGTCTTCTACATATCAAAGCACAGGCTAGAGAGCATAAGACCTTGCAGGAATAAAGGTCCCAGTGGGGTGTGCCAAAATAAAAACAAACCCAAAGCCTTGCAAGTGCTATAAATTAGTCTTGGGCTGAGGAAATGAGTAAACAACAGATCAAGAAGGATCTAACCATAGAAAATTAATTTAGTCCTATGGAATATCAAAACACATACTTAGATGATGACAAAAATCAAAGCTTCCATATCCAAAACCTCCAAGAGAAATAGAAAATGGGCTCAGACTATGGATAAGCTCAAAAAAGATTTTGAAAGGCAATTAAGGGAGGTGGAAGAAAAATTGGGAGGAGAAATGAGAGCAATGCAGAAAAATCATGAAACCCAAATCAAAAGCTTGGTGAAAGATATACAAAAAAAAATACTGAAGAAAATAATATGTTAAAAAATCAGTTCTGACCTAATGGAAAAAGCAAAACAAAAGGCAAATGAGGAGAATGCCTTAAAATGCAGAATTGGCCAGCTGGAAAAGGAGATAAAAAAGCTCTCTGAAGAAAATAACTCCTTCAAATCCAAAATGTAACTAAAGGAAGCTGATGACTTTGCAAGAAATCAGGAAGAAATAAGACTCTTCCACAAAAGCCAAAAATTAGAAGAAAATGTGAAATATTTCACTGGAAAAACAACTGACCTTGAAAACAGATCGAGAAGAAATTATTTAAAAATTATTGGACCATCTGAAAGCTATAATCAGTAGAAGAGCCTAGACTTCATTTTTCAAGAAGTAATACAGCAAAATTACCCTAAGGTCCTAGAACCTGAGGGCAAAATAGAAATTGAGAGAATTCACCAGTTACCCCCTGAAAGGGGTCCCCCCTAAAACTTCCAGGAATATTATAGCCAAATTCCAAAACTCCCAAATCAAAGATAAAATTCTAAAAGCTGCCAGAAACAAACAATTCAACTACCCAGGTTCCATTGTCATGATTACACAGTATCTGGCAGTATCTACCTTAAGGGCTTGTAGGGATTGGAATATGATATTCTGGAAGGCAAAAGGTCTTGATTTACAACCAATAATCAACTACCCAGAAAAATTGAACATTCTCTTTCAGGGGAAAAGATGGCCTTTCAGTGAAACAGGGGACTTTCAGACTTTTCTATTGTGACAACCAGTGCTGAACAAAAAAGCTTGATTTGCAAGTACAGGACTCTGGTGAACCACAGAGGGAGTGGAATAGGGGGAATAACTATGAAGAACTTGATGTTGTTGAACTGTTTGTATTCCTGCATGGGAAAATGATATTGATAACTCATATGAAATTTCTCATTTATAAGAGCTGTTAGAAGAAGCGTATATAGACAGGACATAGGAAGGATTGGAATATAATGGTATGGTGTGGTACAGGGATGGAGTCAATGGGCAATGGGGCAAAGTACTGGGAGGAAGGAAAAGGAAATGAAGAAGAAGCTAAGAGATTTCACATAAGAATCAAGAAAACGCTTTTTCAATGGAGTGGAGGTGGGGGAAGGTAAGGGGGAATGAGTGAGCCTTCATTTTCATCAGAAATGGTTCAGAGAGGAAATAGTATACAAACTTCATAGAGTGAGGAAATATATCTTGCCCTGCAGACTAATGGGAGGAAAAGGATGGGATGAGGGGAAATGGGTTGGAGGGCAGGGAGGAATAGGTGGTAGAAGAAAGGGAAGATGGAAGGAGAGGTTACTCAGATGCAACAATTTTGGACAGAGCCGGGCCAGGATGAAAGGAGAAAAAAGAATAGAATAAATGAGAGTGGGGAGCAATAGAGTGGAGGTACAGCTAGTAATAGCAACTGAAGGAAAAATATTGAAGCAGCTTCTCTGGTAGACTTATAAAGAAAACAACTCACCCCAGAGAGACCAAGCCAGTGAAATCTGAACACAGACTGAAGTACTTTTTCTTTTTCCTCTCTCTCTCACTCACTCTCTCTCTCTCTCTCCTCTCTCTCCTCTCTCTCTCTCTCTCTCTCTCTTCTTGAGGTTTTTCATCTTCTAGGGGGAGGGGGTTTATGTTTACTCTTATGTTTGCTCTTATAATATTCAATTTACATCAATGTATGGCATGGCATGGAAACAATGTAGAGACTGTGAGATAGCCTTCTGTGGGGGGGAGGGGAGGGAAGAGGGGGGAAAAATTGTAGAATTCAGAGTCTTGAGAAAAATGATGGGTATATATTACTATTGTATATAATTTGAAAACAAATAAAATGTTTAAATGTTTAAAAAAACAAACAAAATATGTGCATCAACCTCATTATGTATATGCCACTGGAAAGTATACTGCCAGGGTAAATGAACTGATCCACAACATTCAATATTTCTCCATTTGCTTGAAACTAAGGTTCTACTTATGGATGGTGTGGTACTGACCATTAGGAAAAAACTCTACTGGCTGTTAATCATTAGCTCAAAATCAGTTCATTCAACAGGGAGACAATTCACATTTTTTTTTGCATCTTGGTCTCAGTAGCTGCATTGCTTGCATAATATCTGTGAACAAAGAGTCATGGTCCAACCCTCCTTCCACTTAATTCTTGGCTTGAAGCCTTTTCAAGTTGAATAATTTACTGTCAGTGTGATAGCGAACCTTGATGCCATTTTCATCCTTGTTTAAAGCATCTGACAATATTGCTGAAAATATCTTGCTAAAAAAAAAACAAGGAAAAGCATACAGCCCTGCTTCACTGCATTGTTGACTTGGAAAGCATGACAGACTCATCCATTATCCAGAACTCATGGAAGCATAACATTGTGAAACCACCCAATAATTCCAGGAAAAATGCCAAGAACAAAACAGAAGTCTGTTCACACTGTTCATTGAACTGACCAATGCATTTGCTAGTGTCAATTATAAGGGCTTGTAGAAAATGATGGCCAAATTTGGTGGCCTGGAGAAGTTTATCAATGTCAAAATTCAGTAATCACTCTATGATCAAATCATTATCAATAGCCCTTCCAATTATACTTACTTATAACCATTTTAACTTTCTCATTCTATATGAGTAAATCCTTTATAGAAGATCTACTCAGTAATCTGTAAATCTTTGTGAATAACAGTCA